>NC_049171.1:106131430-106398930 GCF_009769625.2 Cygnus olor | reverse complement strand
ATTATATATAGTGGCATTATGTTATTACCCAGTATTGCTCTCCAATAAATTCTTTATACATCCCCGAAAGATAGCCAGCTTTTCTGAACAGCAAATTGAGAAAGTATTGAGAAAGTGTAGGTTAATAATTTTCTCAGGGTTGTCACCTAAATTGATAGTTAACATAATGAGGGAGAAAATTGTTAACACAACTCCATATTATGCTCAGTTGAAGTGCTTAATGTGCTTATATCCCCTGTTATGTTTATATTTGAATTTCAAAATGTTTTACCAATAGATTTGTGCATATTCAAATGAAAGAAAAGTTCATATGTTATTCAAAAGTACCTATTAGCATCTATGTGGACATCTGTGACATAGGTGAAGGTTCAGCAAAGCATACTGTGAAAAACAAAAACAAACAAAGCATTAAAATACAAAAAAAAATCTATTTTAAAAGTAAACAAAGTTAAACCTAGGAAAAAGGAGAACGTGGAAAAAACTTTATTAATAGAAAGTAAAATGTTTTAGTGAATCAGTTAAAAGGAAACAAAAACTAAACTGGAGGATTATTGCTCATCTAACAAGACAATTCAAGGGCAATTACAAGAGAACTTTCAAAACAAAGCTTTTCCAAAGTGTAACAGGGAACTTAACAAGATCACTGCGCAAATTTTTATCTTTCTTAATTCAACTGTATGAGAAAAAAAACATTTTGGGGACAAAATACAATTATAACCATTTTTATGCCTCATATCAAAGTGATTACCACTTTGCGGAGACCTGAAGCTTACTTTCTTCATTCAACAACAAACCTCTCTTAAACAAAGAGAAAGACATTAATGGATGGGATTTTACATTCCCCTCTTTCATTCCAAACCATGTCACAGTGAGGTTCATTTACTTATGTGGTGTTTAGATTATGCTCTTCCTAAGTTTTCATCTCAGTCTTCCTTTCCTTTAAATGCAGCTTTATATGGTCAGAACACGTGTTCTATGAACTCTCTATCCCAAATAGCAAGTATCTGCTTCTAAATCTGAAGTGTTACAAAGCCAGGCAGCTCAGTTCTGGGAGTGGCATTTCTTTTTATGCCCCACAAAATTAGACTGCCAAAGGCTTTACACTCTGAGCAGAGTAATTCACTCTATAAAGGAATGAATCATTATGCTGACTTCTCAATACTTTTCATAAAAATTATGTTTGTTTTTTACAAATGTGCTTTATGGACAATCATAGAATGTCTACAGGTAGCAACTACAGAGCTTTCAAAGGGAAAGAATTAAGTCACTGCTACCCCTGGAGTGCTAATGAGGTAAAAATGTGCTGAATGTTCATAGTTTCATTGAAATGAACATATTATGCTTGCTACAGGTGCACAACGCTAATTTGATTTTTAGGCAAACCATGATCAATTTGCATAATTTTAACATCCTGAAAACTGCAAACATCGGGAAAATCTGTGTGTTTCTCTGCTTGTGGCATTAAGTCATTGAATTCCTAAGAATCAATGTAAGCTCTTAGAATCAGAAGGGAAATCCTACTGGAGTCCTTCGTTAGCTAAATTATAGGATCAAAGCTTTGAGGCATACCAGCCCAAATCTTTTGTCTATAACCAACATAACTAAGGTAATTTCACTGTCTGCAGGACCATAACTATTTTTTCTGACCCAACAATACTTTAAAATTGGCAATTATTAATGATCCATCCACCTGGAAGACATTCCTATATGCTTATATGATAAATAAAGAACTAAAACTAAACAATATCTTGTAGGCAGGTTGTGGAGTAATTTCAAGTTTCCAATTTGCCTTAGCAATAATTGAATGTGATACAGCCCATAAATCTTTAAAGTAAAAGCACAATATTGTTATTACTTCATATTTTTTAACATTTGTCAAGTTAAATGCTTCTACATATGTTGAAATAACCTGAAATAAACACAGTAAGTAGGTGAAGACACGTTTTCCATTGGTCAGTATATCCAAAGAAGTTTGTGGCTGAGAGGATGTATAAAGAACTCAAAACAAATGAATACAACATTGAGAAAATATGAATACACATCACAGAAAAACAGCATATCACATACTAGAGAATAATTACAAAGGAATACTCACAGTTCAATCTGTACCGTTAACACTTTCTTCAAATGATTGTGGGTTGTGCAGATTGGGTTATCTGGCTATGGAATGATAAAATTTTGATTAAAAAAAAAAAAGAGTTTACTGAATACTGAATACATCAGAGAACTTGATTCTGTTGTCTAAAATAAGCAATTACTTGACTTTTTCTACTGCCACTATATAAGTCTGTGTGAAATTTCTGTTTTTCCTATTGCTTTGGTAACTGCACAAATGCACCCCTAAATCAAAAGCAGTAGTCAGCACAGGTTGTGGTCACAAAATGGCTGTAAAGAATCAGATAAAGAGCAAGACCAAAAAACAACTCCAAATTGAGTATGGCAGAGCAAGGCAAACAGTTGAAACAGCAACAGGAAAAACAGAGTATAGATCAAAGATTACATGAAGCAAACAGTAACTTGTCAGTATTAAGAACACAACTGCAATATACATCCTTCCATCAGAGAAGCATGTTTCTATGTGAGAGACAAAAACATTCCAGATCCTGCAGAAAACTTTGAATATTCATATTGCATAGAAGGAGTAATTTACTCAATTGAGAAAACAGTCTGTCCTGGATTCTAGCTTGTTTTGGTGTTTACAGGTGGCACTAGAAGGAACTATGGAGCTAGAGCCAAAGTGTTTGAATGTTACTAACAATCTGTTGTATTAACATGTTCAGCATTGATTGCCTAGGAGGTCAGACCAAAAACATCAGGTCATCAAAACCTCATCTCCTTCTATGATTGGGTGACCTGCCTGGTGGATGAGTGAACAACTGTTGACATAGTCTACCTAGACTTCAGCAAAGCCTTTGACATGGTCTCCCACGGTATTCTCCTGGAGAAGCTGTCAGCCCATGGCTTGGGCAGGTACACTCTTTGCTGGGTCAAAAATTGGCTGGATGGCCAAGCCCGGAGAGTGGTGGCGAATGGAGTGAAATCCAGCTGGTGACTGGTCACCAGTGGTGTTCCCCAGGGGTTGATGTTGGGGCTCATCCTCTTTAATATCTTTATTGATGATTTGGATGAGGGAATTGAGTGCACCCTCAGTAAGTTTGCAGATGACACCAGGTTGGGGGGAAATGTCGATCTGCTGGAGGGTAGGAAGGCCCTGCAGGGGGACCTGGACAGGTTGGGTCAATGGGCAGAGGCCAATGGGATGAGGTTCAACATGGCTAAATGCTGGGTCCTGCACTTTGGCCACAACAACCTCATGCAGTGCTACAGGCTTGGGGCAGAGTGGCTCAAAAGGAGCTGGGGGTGTTGGCTGATGCTTGCCTGAACATGAGCCATCAGTGTGCCCAGGTGGCCAAGAAGGCCAACGGCATCCTGGCTTGTATCAGGAATAGTATAGCCAGCAGGAGCAGGGAGATGATTGTCCCATTGTATTCTGCTCTGGTGAGGCCACACCTCGAGCACTGTGTTCAGCTTTGGGCCCCTCACTACAAGAAGGACATTGAGGCCCTGGAGCTTGTCCAGAGAAGGGCTACACAGTTGGTGAAGGGCCTGGAACACAAGTCCTGTGAGGAGCAGCTGAGGGAACTGGGGTTGTTTAGTCTGGAGAAGAGGAGGCTCAGGGGAGACCTTATTGCTCTCTACAGCTACCTGACAGGAAGTTGTGGGGAGCTGGGGGTTGGCCTCTTCTCCCAGATAATCAGTGTTAGGACTAGAGGGAATGTCCTCAAGCTGTGCCAGGGGAAGTTCAGGTTGGAAATTAGGGGACATTTCTTCTCAGAAAGAGTAGTTAGGCATTGGAACAGGTTACCCAGGGAGGTGGTGGAGTCACTGTCCCTGGGGGTGTTTAAGGAAAGTTTGGACGTGGTGTTTATAGATGGTTTAGTGGGTGATTGTGGCATAATGACCACACGGACACCAGAGTTTCTTTTAGGATCAGTAACTCCTTCTACCTTTTTTAAGGACAGGCTTCCTGCTTATACCATTAGCTCTACAAGTGGTACTTTTCCACTAACTATTCATTGGTTAACAACTTTGCCCGGCAACAGCAAACATTTAGCAACTTCCATGTCTTAACAGTTGGAGAACAAGCAGTTTGAGAACGCAAGGCCTCTCCTGAATCACCCTTCTTTGTTCCTTCTAATTTGTTTACATTCCTCATGGCTTCATCTCAGGAGTCCGATTTTATCACCAACCAAGGGGCTTGTCGACCCCCATGGCATAAGATGCCCAGGTATTTACGATTTGTCCTATACCTCATTATTTCTTTTTGACCCCAGGCAAAATGCTCCATCATCAGGCAACTTTGATTTGTTTCCTTGTACCTAGTTTCTACTTGTCTTTTAATTACTGTTGTTTATTTCTTGCTCCTCACCCTTCCTGCATCCTGTTCTTGATTTCCCACAATAACTTCTTTTGTAACTTTGCTTGCTCGCTTTTTTCGAACCACTTCAACTACAGTGACTGTATTCTCTCTAACTGTCTTCTCTGATGATTTTCAGTTTATCTTTCATTTGGGCCTTGGAATGTTGTTGGACCTTTGTTTGCCTCCTCTAGTCTACTACTTTCTTCTGCACTATCTTAGAAACACCTGAACTATTAGAGCTATGATAACACTGGACTCTGAAGACAGATTGTGGGGACTAAACAAAAATAAACTGAATTAAGCTTTTAAACTAATAGTAATTGCTACTGCTATTTCTTGGAAAGGCAACTCTCACATCCCTTAGTGAAAGGCATCTCAACAATAAAGCTGCCCTGAAGGGTAAAAATGCTAGCCATCTGACACACTGTGGTATTCCCTTAGTGAATCTCTTAAGCAGGTTCATCATTTACGGTTTAAGCATTGATGATCTCAACTACCTATCTGCAGCTTCATACCACAAATATTCCTCTGCTTTGATGCCTTAGTAATTTTCACCAACATTAACAATTACAGCAATTTTTGAATCAGAGGATATCTTCTGATTACTAGGAAATTATACCCTTATGAAAAGTAATGTATTTTTAGTATACTTGGCACACTTTTAGTAGAGCTAAGTATCTGTAGAATACTTGAATTATAGCAAGTATACTCATTTTTCATAAGTGTAGAGTGACACATTATAAAACAAATTATTATAATCAGAGATTTTCTTGAAGCTATCAAAGGGCTTGATTCAAAATGGGATAAGTTCTTCCTAGTACCCTCAGCCCACATTAGCTGGTAGTGGGAACTGAGGGCACTCAGCACCTTCGAGGGAAGTTCCCATGTAAGATCCAATCCTGCAGCTGTGCAAGATGCAATTTCTTTGATTGCTTCTACTAATTTGCATACTACATCTATGATTTGGGCACACAGATAATTCACACTAGAATATCCTGTCATTCTGCCAGCCTTATAGATTTGTTATACATTGTTTTTCAATTTGCAAAGTCTTTGGAAAAGAGCTTCTTGTTTTATCTAGGCAGCTCCTGCCATCCTAGGAAAGAGGATGATGAGGTGAAGACTGGTGATGATGAATGGATTTCATGAAAATTTATAAAAATGACACACAAATGACACTCATAAATTTAACATAAATTACACTGGTTACATATGAGTCAGAATTCAGTCAGATTTAAAAAGGAATTATGAGAAATTATATGAGTAACATTTATAAAAGACTTAAATATTAAGAGTTTTGAAAGAAATATTAAGCAAAGTATTTTGGGATTTAAAATATTTCAGATTCAAATTAATCCCAGATCTGTTTGCTGTGGGATTTCTTAAACATTTCTTTCAAGCATATGATTCCACAGAATGTTACAGATGAAATAAGCTTCGAAGTACTTAGTGGACAGTGTCCACTTAATGACAACATGCAAAAGATTGTTGTTCTCTTCAATTCTTCTTTTCTAAGGGGTTGTCTACGCTTTACTGCTTAAAAGCTGTTGTAAGACATAAAAAGCAAACATTTGAACTAAAGAAGACACACCTGTTCAAAAATCATTTATTTTCTTAAATTTTTGCAATCAAAAGCATTAATTGGTACCTCCCTCCAGAAGTGGGGAAAGGGAGAGAGAGGTGCTAATCCCTTCCCCCAGTAATCAGTAATAGGAGTTGTGGGAACAGCACAAAGCTGTGCCAGGGAGATTTAGGCTGGATATTAGGAAAATATTATTTATAATGAGCACGGTCAAACACTGGAATGGGCTTCATAGCAAGTTGGCGTTAATAATATGTTTTATCTTTCTTTTTTATTTCATGTTACCACATAATATTCACAGGTAAAAAAAAAATAAATAAATAATTAAAAAAAGCTTTTTTTTTTTTTTTTGAGACCTGAACATAGGGGATACTTTTAAAATTAGTAAAAATATTAATATAAAAATTATTCCTTTTCTTTCTGCATATTTGAGACTAGACTCTTGAGACAATTTCACATCAACCTTACCAAGCTGTTCCGTAAAAAAACTTCTTCTATAACAACCTTCTTATTAACAATTAATATCAAACTAAACATGCTTTAGAAGCCAGCGGACTTACCACTGTTCTCTGTTTTACCATGCTTTTCCCAGTTGATTTATAGTGGTTGTCAAATCCAAATGTATATAGTGAGAAGGATGTTTTACACCACTTTGACTTTCTTCATGGAGCTTCAGTGAGAAAACCATTGCCACTTGTATTGTATCATAATCTATTCTAGAACCTACTCAAGATTCATCAACAGGACTATCTGAAAAATGACTTTCTGTACCGGTTGTAAGAGCTAATATGGGGTCTTTCATTACAGATTTCTCCTGGCGATATGTACTGTTGTGTCCATCAATCCTTGTGCAAGGAGGGAGTTAGAACTGTTATGTGCAAAAGTATCTGTTATGTGCTATCTTATACACATCTGTATGTGATATCTTCAGGTTTGAGTTTTAGAGCCATCAAACTTCATGATGTTTTTGTCACTAGTTTTCTTCTTAAATGCACTTTATGGAAAATTAAAGTCCTGGTAACTCCTTTGTTCTTTACACTGCATTTTCCTCCATGATGATTATGTTGTACTAATACAATTATCTTCACACTCAGTTTTCCTCTCATTTCATGAAAAAAACCCTCACAGGTTGGATATGCAAATACCAAAAAACTTCCAATTCAATATTTCACATTTTATAGATATAGATACCATTGATACTTATGTTTTGAACAGGTCTATTTTTCTTACAGCTTTAAACAGTTCTCTGCAATGAAGCTACCACGCCAAGAAAAATGGCATTTATATTTATCTTGAGGATCAAATGGGGATTTTCATCAAAATGTTACTTGTTACTGTTATATTCTCTTGAATATGCTTCATGTTAAGTTTTTGCTATTACAGTAAACATAAGGAAACAGTGATGTTCAGAAAAATGTGGAAGTCCTGAAATGGTTTGTGGTCAACTGAGATTTTGAACTTACCAAGTCCACAAATATCTTCTGATTAACAACATGCCTACAAATTTTCTAATCATATTAGATTTCTTTGAACATGTTAGACTTTCTTTGGACAAAACTACTTTTACAGTCCCAAAGCATATATAGATATGATTCTATATATAAGCATATAAAGATATGATTCTACATTTTTCTCAGTTGGAATATTAGATCACTAAACACAAGCGACACCTTCTGAAATAGCAGAAGACTTGGAAATATCATTAAATGCCAGTACTGGGTATAAGGTCAATAAATATTTTAAATCCTCATAAGTATGCTCTTTTACTTTATTATTTATCTTTTCAGAATTGGTTTCAAGCAAGATTTTAAAATCTTGATCCTCCAAAGTTAGGCATAAGCAAGCTCCAAATATGCATTTTCCAGAGAAACTACCAAATTCAATTCACACGTAGTTGGTTGCTTCTTGGTTCTCTTTTCTGAGTTCAGTCATACACCAGAGTCAAATACCTCCAGTACTGTAGTTGATTATGTGCTGCAACTCATTTTGTTGAATTGTGTAGTTTTGTCTCTCTCTTTTAGTTCAAGATCTTCAAGTACTTCATTACAGGTATTTTTTACTTTCTTACTTTAGACCTACCCATACTTTCTTCACTCACACCTGAGACTGACCAGTAATGTAGCAATTAATATGCAGAAATTATGTCTTTCTTTCCTCATACTTCTTTAAACCTCACTGGCTGTATGCAGATACAGATATCAGTTCTGCTATGCCTGTCTGTGTTTTGTCTGTCTTCCACTCTAGACCAACTTCAAAAGATACCAATGAATCATTAAAAAAAAAAAAAAAAAAAAAAGATGCTGAATGTCTTCTATGAGAACTTTTATTCAAATAAGCAATGGGTCAGCTTTGTATTGGGCCTGAAGCTCTTCTCAAAGATTTAGTTTGTTATAGAAGGATTACTGATAGTAGTTCCAGAAAAGGGAAAGATGTCAGAAATGTGGAATGCTTATAACCACAGCAGAGCTTTGAGGTATCCCCCAAACCTAACTGCCCTGTTTATTGAATGTTACCCTGGACCACTCCAGCAAAGAAACAGATTTTCTCTCTCTAAAATCTTTAAAACAATTCCTGCTGTGTCTGTCACAGAAATAACTTTCTCCCTCCTCATATCTTTCTCATGCCTGCCTAGATAACCAATGTTCTCCAGAAAGACTTTTAGTTTGATTTTAATTCTTGTGGGTTTTTTTGTTTGTTTATTTGTTTGTTTTCTCAGCAGAATGATCCATATTCCTTATGCACCTCCTTGACTGTGTGCTTACTTCTTATTAGCTCTGACAGCCATGCCAATTGCATGTACGTGCCTAAAAGACAGCTCCAGCATTCACTTCAGCTTGCCAACAAATCTCTTATTTAAAATCACAACTGTTGGACAATTTCACATATGTACCTTTTAATGACTCAAAGGCACTTTGTTCTGACAATATACATCCACCCAAAAGATCTCAAACTTGCAAGTTGTATAATGTACTACATTCCCTTTGACAGCATATATGATTGGGTTGTTTCCAAGAATATCATTACTGCCGTTATCTCTCTACTGTTCAAAATGTATAAATATTTTGGTGTAACACACAACATTATTTTATGCAGTAGAAAGTCAGGTTTCTGTAAGGCCATGTGCTTCTTACAAGATATTCCATACACTTGTCAAACTGAGAGACCTATGAAGAGAGATGGTTTGGGATTCACGTTTCTTCTTTATTTTTATTTTTATTTTTATTTTTATTTTTATTTTTATTTTTATTTTTATTTTTATTTTTACTTTTATTTTTGTGCTGCTTCAGAATGAATCAACTATTACACCACATGCTGCAACAATTGCTGAGAATGCTAAAAGTAATACATTTTTTTTTTTCTAAAACTCAACCAAAACCACCATTAAATTAAGGAAATCTCCCAACATCTCCCTGTATCTTCCCGGCTCACTTAATGTCTCATCGCTTTCTTCCTTTGTAGGCTCTTCCCATATATTCTCCCACTGTGGCAAGCTTCTTGCTACAGATTTAGAGAAATATGAACATCCTCTGGCTACAGGTGGCACAACTGATCTGTCCCCCTCTTTGAAGGTGGAAGAAACCTCCACCTGTGCCAGCACATCCACGCAGATCACTGACTGCCAACATGGACTGGGCTTTGGCTTTGACATTGCCTACCAAAGAGCATGTGCTGCTTTATTATGTGTTCACCATGAGCTCAATAAAAATTAGGTGGCAGTTAGAAAACACTATTTTTTACATAATATATATCATAAGTACTAACATATCAGGTTACAATTTTGCTCCTTTAAAAATGTGTCTTTTTGTTATATTGAAGCCTACAATTTATACACTTTTCATAGCAGGAGAGATATTTGCTCCTTGCTCTGTTCACATAGGTCAAGTTACTAGAATTGTCAAGAGAAATTCTCACTCTATATTTAAAAATAAGTGGATATGGATATCATCTGGCTGAATAAAATGGAAGTCTGATTATGCTGTATGTACTGAAGATACATTGCACATCTAGCAAGTTTTTATTCTTGTTCCTTAACATGTTGCTTGGTTACTTCATCAAACTTGTCATATGGGAGAATGCCTGTTTCATTAAAAAAAAAAAAGAAAAAGAAATCATAAGGCTAATTTCTCTGGGACTGAGGTGGGAGAACGAGGGTTGTTTTTTTTTTTACACTTACTTTTGAAGTTTCAGTTCAAAACTAAGTTGTTAATGGCTGTTTTCAGCCCAGAAAACAACAAGTATGGCTGCACACACCACTCTCAAGGGATTCTGGGATGCCTAATGCTGGAGTGCCCTTGTGACTCTTTCAGTTTAACAAGCATAGTCCGTATTTTCAAGAGCTGACAGGACCTTGGCAAATGCTACAAACATATCACAATCATCGTCCTTGTGTATGCCCCTGACTACAAAGCTTGAAGGCCGCCATCTAGACAAAACTGAGTACATTTGGTATGACCAACTAGCTTCCAGGCAGATAAAAACAATCTTAAGAAGCATTAAATTTCCTGAATAGTTTGCAAGCGTGGGGAGGCAACATACATTGAGATGGGTTTAAAACTACACCAGAGAGATTCCTGGCTTTCCAAAAGACTTTTCCTGTGGTCCAAAAGGTAAGCTGTGGTTGGAAGTCCGTACTTTCATATTCCCACAGCCTTTGCAGACTCCTGCAAGCTTCACACGTGGAAACAATGAAAGGCCCCCATCGCCCCACACAAAGAAGTGGCTTGGCTGGGGAGGTGGCAGGGAAGCCACATCTGCAGGGGGGCGAGATGGGGCACGGTGGGCACCTCTGCCACAGCATGCCAAGGAAACCGCTGCCCCCAGCCTCACTCAGGAGAAGGACCGAGGCTCCTCCAACCACCCCCGTTGCCCATCCCTGCCCTCCCACCCCAGCCCTCCAGACCGGCAGAGGCGACCCCTCCCTGGGCCGTGCCCCTCTGCGGCGACGTGGCCCTGAGGGGCGGCGGTGCCGAGCGGGCCTTTTGCGGGGGGGGGATGTAGGGATTTTTGGGGGGTCTGCAGCGAGCGCGGCACCGCCCCCGGCGGGCAGACGGGCGCGGCGGCGTCACGCGGCGGAACCGCCCCCCACTCCCGGCGGCCGCCCCCGCCCGCCGCCGCCGTCGCTGCCGTCGCCGCCGCGCACCCGCAGCATCGGTCGCTCCGTCGGCAAGCGGCAGAGGCAGCCCCCGGCCGGCCGCGCCTTCCCCGGCCCGCGGCACGCCGCGTAGGTAAAGGCGGAGCGGCGGCGAGGAGGACGAGCCCCGCTTTACGGAGCCGGCGGCGGCGGAGGAGGAGGAGGAGGAGGAGGAAGAGGAGGAGGAGGAGGAGGAGGAGGAGGAGGCGCGAGAGGCTGGTGGGTTTGCATGCGGCGTTGTGGAGAGGTAGATGGCGGGGAGAAGAGATGGTGGAGCGGAGGGAGAAGTTAAAGGTTGGATGCGGTAATTTATTATCCCTTGCAAAAGCGGGTAGGGGGTGGGATCTGCGAGGCTTAAGGAATAAAATCGATCTGCTGCATGTTTTCCCTTGCGTGAAATGCTTCGGTGAAATGCGAAGCCGGGGCAGCGACGGGAATGAATATCGCAATATGATTGTTAATTTTTTGGCGGCAGCCTGGAAAAGGCGAGGGGTTTGTGCAGGAAGTGCATGGATAATTTGGGACATTTTCTATTGTGAGCCAGAAGAATGAAGGCAGCCGGCTTCCTTGATATGTGTTTGAAACTGTTCAGGTTCCTGCTGATGGTATGCATTTTTGAGGGAGTAGAAATTATATCATAAACGTATTAAAATAAATACGTCTGCAGGCTGGAAAGGTAGCAAAATCGATCATTCCAGCCGCCAAGGAAAGAATTTGATTCTAGAAATTACGTAGAAATGAAGGGAAAAGATTAATGAGGCTGTTAAGTCTGCTTTTGAATTAGAGCGCTTCTCCCTTTGGCTGCAGCAAGGTTGTTTTTCAGATCCTTTTATTTCATCTGGTAATTTGTGAACTCTCTGGTCTTCCCCGCACCCAGAGACAATGCCGTGTATTTTATACAATAAGGATTCTGCCAAGGATTGTGCATGCCAACCGACCTGGCATTTATTAAGGATTTATTGACCTATGGGTGTCTCTCTCTCTCTTTCTAATTTGAAAAGGCTCAATCGGGGCACCTGTGACTAAATCATAATTTTTAAAGAAAAAATGGTTGTAGGGGGGTTGGGGAAGCATATTAATTGACTGGTGAGGCACTGGATGCAATAGCTACATTTATGTTGATTTGTGTGGATTTCTCACTACATACATGTGTATACATATGTACATCACCGGGAGGGATATCTGGTAATTTATACCTCATTTGAGACATATATATCTTAAAAAAATTGTCCTCCTTTGAGAATGAAAGTGTCCCTCTGCTTTGGAAATGACTAGACAAGACAGTGCTGTTTATTGACAGTGTGTGTAAATTATATCAGCAGTAATAAATAAGCAATTGTTATTTTTTTTTTCCTTGGGTCTTTTCTCTTTGCTTTTCAATTTTTCCATTTTTTTCTTCCTTTTTTTTTTCTTCCTTTCTTTCTTCCATTCCCTCTTTGTCTCTCTTGTGATTTTTTTTTCCCCTTCCTCTTTCTCTCTCTTGCTGGTGCTCTGCGTGTGAGTGAGAGGGGAAGGCAGGCGCGCCGCAGACAGAGGCAGGCAGCGGGCAGGGATGCTCTCGAGGTGGGATCCCCGCCCGGCGGCTCTCCGCGGACACCTGTAGGGATCGCTCTGGCACGCACGGCGGGCGCGCACACACTCACGCACACGCCGGCGCGCGCGTTCCTGCCTGGCTCCCCTCCCGGCGCACATCACAGCCTTCTGCCAACCTCCTGCCGTGCTCCGCAGCCGCACTCGCACCTTTGCCTCTTCCCTCCGTGCTCCCCCGCGCAGGCACCGTGCGCGCAGGGAGCCGCGCCGCCCCGCTCACCTTGCGCCCCCGGCCTCTGCCGCATGCGCCCCACACCCGTCTACCCTCCTGGGGCGCCCAGATCCCCGCTAACCTTTCCGCTTCCACCTCCCTCCCCCGCCCACTCCGGGCTGTGCATCCCTCGCCTCTTCCCCTGGCCTTAACCCCCCGAGAAGCACACCACCAAGCCATTTCCCACGCTGGCAACCCGCCCGCGCACGCCGTGCGCCCCCCAGGACCCGCCCCGCCGCATCCCATCGCACCCCACACCCCCTCCCTCTCCTCCGGCTTTCCCTCCGCCACAGCGGGTCCCCGCGGCCGCCCTCCTTCCCCCTCCCCTCCTCCGGTGCACCCACTCGTGTGCGCCCCCCCCCCCCCCCCGGCACCCACGTCCCCTTGTCGGTGCGGAGGCTGCGGGGCGGGGGCCGGTGCGGAGCCCCCGGGTGCCGCCGCCCCGTCGGGGCCGCGTAGGGCGGAGCTGTTCCGGGTGCTGAAGCCCGGAGCGGTGCCTGCTGCGGAGCGGCGGCGCGGTGCTGTGCCGCCAGCCCCCGGCACCCCGACGGCGGCCACCGGGAGCCGGGTGGCTCTGGATGAGCGAGGGTAGGCCTGGGGGGAGGCCGCGGGTAGCCCGGTTCCCTCGACGAGCCCTGGTGGGCACCGCGTTTTTGGGAGGAGCTGCCGGATATTTGATGTCGAGAGGTGGAAAACCTGGATCTCTCTGATGCCCTGCAGTGCACGGTGCTGCCCGGTGCTGGTTGGCACGGCTGGGCACTGCCTGTGAAGTTGGGGGGGGGGGGGTGTTCTTGCCTTCCTTTCGCTGCTCTTGCCCGCCTCGCATGTGACAAATAATAAAAATAAACGTGTTGACATTTAGAGGAATGAAATTAAATTTAAAGAGAGAGTAGGAGGTGACTTAGCGGCTCCGAACGTGTCAGGTGCAGGCAGCTGAGGTGTGTGCCTGTTTTTGAGCAGGTTTTTGCTCTGCCAGGCAAGACCCTGCCCTCCTGCCCTCCCCCACCAGCCCAGCGAAGGGCTTGGCAGCCGTTCTGGATGTGATATTCTGCCTAAGTGCTGCTGGCTAAGAAGTGGGAGGGAGGTGAAGGGGAAGCAGTGGGTGAGGGAGGTGTCGGAGATCCTCTCCTCCATCAGGAAAGATCTGCTAATACATACCTTCCAGAAAAGATACTGCGGCTTGGGGGAGAAAAATAGAGAGGGGAGCCTCTCTGCTGAAATGCTTTGAATGCAGAGACCTCTTCAGAGGAAGAGAGTGAACTGTGGCATATATATGATTTTTAAAACGGAGTGTCCTTTTAAATAAGGGCAACTGAGTAAACATACATAAAATGCTGCAACCCATTTCAGAGGACTAACACCTGGGATTAGCTGATCTGCATTGTGAATAATGTCAACATCAGAGATGGCTTGAATTGGATTTTCCTTGCCATAACAGAGAATTTCAGCAGCAAAAGAAACCAGGTGGCAGGGAAAAATGTGGTTTGAAATTTTCAAAAAGCCTTCTAAGAAACCATTGCAATACTTTCCACACCCCATGAAAACAAACCAGTAGGTGTGCCACATATGGCGAAACCTGCCAGTTCCTGCTGGGAGCTCAGTCCACTTTATATGTTTTTGAGCTGTAGTAGAATGAACTAGAACCAGGCTTGGTACCATCATCTGCATTAATAGGACCCTATAGCTTCACAGGTGCAGCTATTTCTATAAATAAATTAAACCAAATAGTAGGATAAATAAAATCTCTTCAGGATCCTTTTCTTTTGAACATCAGTATTGTAATAATAAAATATGCTACTAAAATATTTCAAAGTTTTGGAATGGTAAGTAGTTTACATATAGATTATTCCATAAAAATGCAATCTAGTGTAAGCATATACTTAAGATTTAAGTTTAGCACTGCACGTTATTATGATTTCTCAGTAACTCCAAAATTACAGCAGCAGCAGTTCATTTTCCTAACGTTGAACAGCAGTTCAAATAAAAAATTAATCACAAATGTGCACTATTGATCAACTTTATGATTTAATACATTATTAGTCATCATTTCTTATTATTCTGTTTCAATTCCTTGCAGATTAGAAACAAAAACAACAGAGGAATTCACCCCCCTGGATCTTAGTCTTGGCCTTTTGCAAGCAAGCAGAAGAGGAGCTGTCAAGCTTTGCAAGTCAAGTAGCCACTCGGCTGTTTGACAGCTTCTGGGTTTCAACCCCATTGGGATTGAGGCAGCTCAGGAAACCATGAGCGATGAGTCTTGTCGTCTGCTGACGCTGCTCTAGCACCATGGCAGACAGTCCGTGATCTGACAAGAGGATACGTCTTAGGGAGGCAGCACTGGGATCGGTAATTGGCTTCCTGGGAAACTACAGCTGGTGGATAGGATGTAAAAAGAGGTGCATGTACACAGGGATATTGCTGCAGTCTTGGCGAGCTACTGGATCCACTTGGAAAAAAGGATTTTGCCACCAGTTTTGGTTTTTCTCCCGGTTTGGTAATGTTGGCTTTGGGGAAAATTTTTGCTGACTCACCCACCCCCAGACATCTTTTGCCAAGCCTGGCTGACCAGTGAAGAAACCCACCAGCACCTTCTCCCCTGTGGCAGACTGGTGGGGCACCTTCCCTTCCCGGTGCCCCACTTCATCCAGCAGGGCACCCACAGCCCCCCTGTCCCAGGACGGGGGTGAGCGTGCCTGAACCTCCAAGCGTGGCTGGTGCCCGGCAAGATTTTACCCTGTCTGCCACCGGGGCCCCAGCGCCGCCCCCCGCCGGCACTGCCGCCCCGCTCACCCGTCCCAGGCCGCGCAGGATGGGGGCGGCACTGGTGCGGCGTGGGGGCTGCCTACTGCTCTGGCTGGCCCTGCTGTTGGGCTGCTGGGCTGAGTTGGGCAGTGGGCTGGAGTTCCCGGGGGCTGAGGGGCAGTGGACCCGCTTCCCCAAGTGGAACGCCTGCTGTGAGAGCGAGATGAGCTTCAACATGAAGACGCGCAGCTCCAGTGGGCTGGTGCTCTACTTCGATGACGAGGGCTTCTGCGACTTCCTGGAACTCATCCTCACCCAGGGTGGGCGGCTGCAGCTCAGCTTCTCCATCTTCTGCGCTGAGCCCGCCACTCTCCTGTCTGACACTGCCGTCAACGATAATCTCTGGCATGCTGTGGTCATTCGCCGCCACTTCAAGAACACCACACTGATTATCGACCGGGCTGAGGCAAAGTGGGTGGAGGTGAAGTCGAAGCGGCGGGACATGACTGTGTTCAGTGGCCTATTCTTAGGGGGGCTCCCGCCAGAGCTGCGGTCTGCGACACTAAAGCTGACACTCTCCTCTGTCAAAGACCGGGAGCCCTTCAAGGGCTGGATAACGGACGTGCGGGTCAACTACACACAGACATCGCCAGTGGAGAGCCAGGAGGTGCGGCTGGATGATGAGCAAAGCCGCCTGTGTGCCCGGGAGGACGTTTGCCTCAACGGGGGCGTCTGCTCAGTGCTCAATGACCAGGCCGTCTGTGACTGCTCCCAAACAGGCTTTCGGGGGAAGGACTGCAGTGAAGGTAAGACACCATCTCAGCTTGCCCCACTGCCCCCTTTGCGTAATGGAGGGGACGGGTAGGAGGCCAGGCCTGCATGGAGTTTCATCTGTACGAGTGGGTCTCGCTCCCTTCCCCACTGCCTCCCTGCTGCCTCCCCTTTTCCCTGCCTTCCTGCCCCCACATGTCTCTGTGGCTGACCATGGTGCCATCACTCCTCTGTTCTCTGAGAGGGTGGGTGATTGGAGGAGGATTTCATCTGGGTGTCTTCCCATGGCAGAGTGTGATGTGGGGTTGTCCTGGGCAGAGGAAGGACAGGGCCTTGGTGCCAGGTGCTACCCAGGCAGGAGGGGGTGGCCGATGTCACACTTGGCCAGAGTCAAAGGAGGGGGTGGGCATGCTTGTAATGAGCAGCTGGTGGCAATTAATTCTGGGAACAGGGGAAGCGGCAGGGAGAATTCTACTGGTTCAAGTGCAAAGGTGACCCGGGTTTGTTTTTGTAGGGTAGTGGAGACCCAGAGTCTGTTTTGTATTGATATCTACTTCTGTTACATCATTGGAATAAAACCAGTGATTTATTTGGGAATTCTTTAAATTGTTGTTGGGGAGGAGGGGGACTAGACAGAGGATTATAGTTTTACACAAATGTGAACAGTACTTCTTTGCAATGTATTCAGACATTTGAAATGCCAGGCTTAGAGAGAAGACAAAAGGGCATGGGGGAAGTATATACTCCAAGACTACAAAATTACTGGGTAATTATACCAAGGAAGACAGCTTAGAAAAACAGCAGTTTCCTGAATCCCATCTACAAATAAATCACTGAGTAAAATATGATTCATATTCAGTGCCCATTGGTTTTGGTGATTGGAAGGAGTGTGAACATTTAATGCAGATACATGTAGGACTCTTTATTATTTGGCTAGTAAGGGTACCATTGCTTGAAGCTACTTAAGCACAGAGGGTACCCATGTTATGTACCTGCAATAAAACTTAAAGGTATATGAATGAAATAAGTACAAATGTAAAAATATAATCTTCATGTCAAAATTTGAGACCAAAGACCTGAGTGTTAAATGTAAAAGGTAAATACAGATAAGACATTATATAGGCCAAATGGAGATATTCACTGAGTGGCCACATGACATTTATGGCTGAATAATTTGCCTTTATTATTTCTATCAAATTTCACTCATTATAAAAAAGAAAACATCATTTGTGCTTTATTATGTAACACCTTCTGTCCTTAGTGTCAGTACCCAAAACGATTCAGTCATTCTACATCTTGTTTACTTTATCAGCTGTTTATCTCTCATCTGCCATTCGTTAAAAAATTCAAAGCTTATTAACCTTTTAAAATAAGTAAAAAGGAAATGATAGTTTCAGAAAATAAGAAGTTTATACTTTCAGTAGCACACAGTCCCAGAAATTGTAAAATGAAGTATCTTCTTTATTAGCCTAAATCATATCAATGTGTTTAGTATTTGAATGTAAATTTTTAATGTGTATACATAAAATATTGAGTTTTCTTAGCATCTTAGAGTTAGACCCTGTTATAAACTGAAAAGCAAGTTCGGAGGGGTAGCAGTTTGATTAAAGTGACAATGGTCATTTATATATTATTAAAAAAATTATGCAATTTACATTAAAGCTGTTTATTTAAAGTGATTTTGAACATGTAATATTTATATTAAAAAGTTTATGTAATTGCATGTAAAATGAGTCAGGGCACATCTTGTCTTTAACAGAATTAGTAAGATCATCAGCTATTTTTAAAGAACATTTTTATGTTTAGATTGAATCTCAATGAAATACTATATGTGTTTTATATATATATAAATTATATAGTGCTTGTAAGAAGATGATAGTCAAAATAATTTTGGAATCCCCCAAATTAGGATAAAGTATTGGCTTCATTCAAATGCTAATGCTTTTAAAATTGACCTCATTGGGATCAAGATTTCCCTCACACCTCCCTTTACCACTAAGAAACCTTATAAAATAATAGCAAGATATGTAATTTTAGCATAATCTCATCATAAAGTAATCAGATTCCAATTTCATTTGAAATAAAATACAAGATTTCCATTGTCAGCAACATAAATGGAACTGTTCCTACAGTTTGTATCTGTTGGCTGAGAAAAGATAACTGAAACCGATCAGTCAGGTTTGATGAAGGGTTTAGTAGCTTCTCATATGTGCTACCAAAGATACTGAACTAATTTGTAAAAACATTGACTTAATCTTCTGAAATATAAAAAAGGCAGAAGGACAAGTAAAACCATTGCGTCTGTCAGGAAAGAAACCCTGGCTATTGTTGCCTATTTCTTTTATAGCCAACATAGAAATTATGATGTTGAGTTAACGATCTTTTGTTCCTGGAATGTGTAAATTTTCCACAAGCTTTAGTAAGAGGTTGTCATTAAATTTCCCACAAGCCTTAGTAAGAGGTTGCCATTGCTGAAGGATGGAGGATCATTTCAGACCGCAATGAGCTTGAGGGAATCTTTTGAGATTTCACTCTTTGTCTTATTTAGCTTTTTGGCTAGAAATGGTTTAAATATGAAAAGTATCAAACTCACCATTTTTATCTGAAATTGTACCTACATGTCCTAGTACCAAACTTACCATTTTACATTTTTATCTGAAATTGTACGTACATGTCCTAGTTGGTACCTTTTCCTTTAAGGTGAAGGATAGTCATTAAATTCTATTTTCCTTTGAAATATATGCATATACATATATATAAATATATATATAAAATAAGCTTGGATTTAGTGTGCTTCTGCATCTCTGCCATCTGTCTAGGTGCAGAGTGTAATGTTCAATGGTATAATGAGGACTTTAGAAATCAACAAACTAAAGAAAACAACCCTTTCCAAAAATTTTGATCCTGACTTGCACATTTGAGAGATTTGAAATAAGTGATTTAAAGAGTCAATGTTTCAGGCCTTAGGATGCATTTTTTTGCAGCATTTAAGTTATTTTCAGAGAGAGATTATCACTCAATTAAGAGATTATAAAATCTCTCTTTTTTTTGTGAGGTAAATTTTTCTTAAAATAATGAAGTTTCACCAAGTTTTATTTGTTTTGAAAAACTCATAATAATATAACTTACTTCTAGTAAGTTTAGCTGTCCTTGTAGCTGTCTAAATCAGAAGTTGCATCATTTATGTTATCTGAACTACACCAGTGAAAACCTAGGAAAGAATCAGATGTATTACATTCAGTCATGTTCTTTGTTCCAGTAGTTCTAAACTCTCTTCAGTGGGAGCTTCGGTATGAAATGCAGAAAAAGTATTGGAGTTTTGCTTGAATATCAAGGGCGTGCTGCTTACAGCACAGAAAAATATGATCTGTAGCAGTTCTGTTGTGAATTAGTCTTGAGTGCTTATGGGTAATGACAGTGCAAGAGGCTTCTAAAAGAGAAAATAAAATCTCCGTTTAGTACTGAAACAGGCAAAAGAATATTATTTCATGTAATAGCAACTCAGTAGAAAGAAAAGTACACAAAATTATGCTAAATTTTGTTAGAAATACGACTAGCATTAAAGTAAACCCTGATTTCCATATCAATTTTCTGATAAATTTTTGACATACACCACAACCTTCTCAGTGCAAACTGTATTATTTGATGAAAAGAATCAAATTGGTATGGTTTGATTTTATTATAAGGAGAACTGTTTGGTAAAAAGACTGATTTGAAGAATCAAATTATTAGTGAATTGTGTCAGTGTCCTAGAAGGTAAGGAGAATACATGATTTATATCAGTGAGCCTTCATATTTTTCTTTCCATTTTGCTTTTTACATTAGAATTTCAGAACACAAAAAAAAAACCACACAATTTTAAATATTAAATTACTCCAGTAAAGTACTGACCTTCTGACTTTAGACAGAATTTATATATATAATTTTCTTTTTATCTTCATTTGTATATAAATAATGTTGTCCAGTATCCTGTCTGAGAAAATAGAAAGATACCTCTGAAGGAGGCAACAAAAAACATGTAACAGACTTTTTTGGGAGATGTTCCTCACTGATACCAGCTTCTTTTTCTTTTCTATATCTGTAACTGAAAAAAATTACATATGGGGTGATTTATCTTTTTAAAATATGGCTGGTCTTAATATTAGTTTGTTATAGAGGCAATTACTTTGTGAATTCAAAGCCATCCTTTTTAGAACGTGTTTTATTTTAACTGTCCTACTGAGTTTCTCTTTTGTGGAAAAATTGAGGACTGTTCATGCAGCTGTTCACTGTAAGAGATACTCTTGTCAGATATTCAGAACTTGATGCCAGCTATGGTTTGAACTGTGAAAGGGATTTTTTAAGGAAGCAAATTCCAGATGTCTTAGGCTAGCCAGCATTTAGATTTGTTTGTTTGGGTTCTGAATATATTATTTGAATCTTTGTTGTGCATATTTGCTTCTTCATGTTAACTTTTTAAAACTCATCCAATATTTATATCTCTTTGAAAATTTTCATTTTATAATTCATTCAATTCCCTTATGTCTTGAATATAAGTATATTTTGGCATTAATTATATTTTTTTGAGATAGGTGTTTGTGCTCGAAGTTGTACTATTGAACTCTCTGCATATACTCAATCTTACAAGAGTAGGCACTATAGTCTTTATCCTTCCTGAATAGTTAGCTAAATATACTATGGAATAGTAAATACTGAGTAAATACTGTGAGCAAAACTTTTGTTTTGATTTACACTTCAGAATCTTTATATCTAAGGCCGCACCTCCAGTACTGTGTTCAGTTTTTGGCCCCTCGCTACAAGAAGGACATGGAGGTGCTCGAGAGAGTCCAGAGAAGGGCAACGAAGCTGGTGTGGGGTCTGGAGAACAAGTCTTACGAGGAGCGGCTGAGGGAGCTGGGGTTGTTTAGCCTGGAGAAGAGGAGGCTCAGGGGAGACCTCATCGCTCTCTATAGGTACCTTAAAGGAGGCTGTAGAGAGGTGGGGGTTGGTCTATTCTCCCACGTGCCTGGTGACAGGATGAGTGGGAATGGACTCAAGTTGCGCCAGGGGAGGTTTAGGTTGGATATTAGGAAGAACTTCTTTACTGAAAGGGTTGTTAGGCATTGGAATGGACTGCCCAGGGAAGTGGTTGAGTCACCAACCCTGGAGGTCTTTAAAAGACGTTTAGATGTAGCCCTTACTGATATGGTTTAGTGGAGGTCTTGTTAGTGTTAGGACAGAGGTTGGACTAGATGATCTTGGAGGTCTCTTCCAACCTAGACGATTCTGTGATTCTGTGATTCTGTGATCTGCAACACTCATCTCTGTTACATGATCTGCATGCTGAATTTCTTGTCAGTGCCAATAGCCACTGGGATGATGTTGATACAGGAGGATAAATGGAAGTCCACAAGAGACTAAAGATACTAAAATTCTTTTGTATTTACAGATTATTAGATTAATTTAACTAAAATGTTTAGATTTAATTTAATATTTTTAGTGTTTTTTTTTTTTTTTTTTTTGACTATAATCTTGAGGACAGATAGTCAAACAATCCCCAAATTGTTCAAAATTATGTTAAATGTATGCCCTTTGCATTCAGTTTTATGCAGACAGAATGCTTATGTCAGTTTAAAGCAGAATTTTGCACTGTTTTCCTAATGCAATTTGATATATTATTTTGTTTGCCAGGATTTGGCATTATAGGATATTGATTTCAATATCTGCCTTGTGTAAAATCACAGCAGTTTAAATCATGTATCACTGGTAATTAGGAGTTGGCAGTCTGTTTTATATTATATTCTAAGAAGGCTACTTGTTGAATATAGCTAATCCTTTCAAAATGCTGATATTGAAATGGTTCCAAAAGACCACTTACGCATATAGCATACATCTTAGTACCCCAAATCAATAATATTTTATGCAGTGAGATTGTTGCTTCCCTTTGTTCCTAGCTGAGATACGGGGCCCATGTCAATTTTGAATCTATATTGCCAATTGTAAAATGTTAATATGCTAGAAGAATTTACATCTAGCAGCATAGGGCGTTGTGTCACATTGTCAAATTCATTCTGAATTTTAAAATTATTTAACAAAATCACCTATATTTTAATGTAATTATACTTCAAGGCTTACAGGCATTTTGGACCAAATGCACTTGACCTTATGTGAGCTGCAGGTTGGCACCCTCAGAGCCTTTTAACCATAGATGCTAGCCAAAGAGTTGTGGGAAAATGTTTGGATTACAGAACACACAATTTTATCCCCTAATCATTATTGACCTAGTAGATGGGAATGGGGAAACATACTGGCAAGTAAAACCAACTCCTGATTGAAATAGCTTGACGTGGAGGCTCACTTCATCATATACAATTTTGATGATTTACACTTCTTTTAACAAACATACCAAAATTGGCTGGTATTTTAAAACAAAAAGGTTAATCCACCTCTTTATGGAATTAATGCAGTGTCTTGTCTTCCAGAGAACTTGGTGTTAATTTCAGAAAGTATGAAGCCATACTAGCTTCTGTAAAAATACTTTGATTAGTTTATTGTGCTGAAGTTGAAGTTGTATACCTTCATAACCACATGATTTTACAGCATAGTGAAGGGCATTCTGAGTTGTTGTATACCGTGTTCTACACGAGGAGTGGATTGCAAAGACCAAAATATACTTCCTTCGGGGAATGATTTTTTAGAATGTGACAAACATACATTTAGCTGTGTTGTTAATGTTGTTATATATAGAACTGACTAGTAAAGTCAGAGTACATAGTATCTATGATGCATTTATTTTGTTCTACTCTGTCCAGGAATCATAGTAACCTTTTAAAAAATAACTTAGTTTTTTTTTTTTCCCACAAAGATGGGCACTTTCTCTACTGACTCTTTCTTTACTGTGGTGATGGTGTCTGAGAGTATTACAAGCACTTTACTAGCCTGGATTATACTGTCATATATGCAGAAGTCAGTCTTTCAGAAGCTCGGATTCTCTGCTGCCAAACAAAAAGTAGTTGCATCTGGTTGGTTCCTGTAGTGAATCATTGAAGCCATTCTCCTGGATCTTGCTGTACTCAGCAGAGCCAAAGAGCATTTCCATGCATAAAATACAGCAACTAATGAATGAAGTAGGAAAAAACTATATGATTTTGATAATGCTACCTCCATGACCCTAGCCAGTTTATACCACTTCTCCAGTTTTGTTGTTGATGATGATGATGATTTTTCTTCGTATTGTTGTTGTTTTGCTTTTTTTTTTTTTTTTTTTTTTTTTTTTTTTTAACTTCTGTAAGGTTAAATTAACACTCCATACAGGATTTTTGTTAGGATTTTCTTTGTGGCAGTCAGGATCTTGAAATATCAGAATTCCTATCAGGTGAAGTCAAGACTTGAAGCTACCTCTACCGTAGTGCAACCTTTTAAGTCTGTAGAACTGATACTTATCAGCTAGCTTTAAGTTGCCACCATTCTTGCTACTTATCTACCCACGGCTCAGTGTTCAGAATACTCTGTTTCTTCCTCTGCACAACTGGTCTGAAGGTGCCTTCCATTAGTCTGGCTAGATATTGGAAAGACTTCATAAATCCAGATATTTATCACCATTGATGTGATTGTCCCCCTTTGCTCTGCCCTCATGAGGCCTCGTTTAGAGTACTGCATACAGGTCTGGTCCCAACGACAAGAAGGATGTGGATTTGTTAGAGTGGGTCCAGAGGAGGACCACAAAGATGGTCAGAGGGCTGGAGCCCTCTGGAGGTGTTCAAGGCAAGGTTGGCCCTGGGCAACCTGATATAGTGAGTGTTATCCCTGCTGATTGGAGGGGGGTTGGAACTATATGATCTTTAAGGTCCCTTCCAACCCAAGCCATTCTATGATTTTACGATGATTTTATGACCATCATCATCATTGTTGTCATTGCTGTTATAATTTTTAAATTGAATGTATGATCATGAAAAGTGCTATAAAAGTAAAGTTATGTAACAGACTTTGATTTCCATTTAAGGGACTCTGTAATTAAAAAATCTGTTTTACCGAAAAAGTGGAAAGTGTGTTCAATAGGATCACTTCAGTAGTTACTGCCACTGCAAACAGGGAAACAGTGTATTTTGCCTACGTAGGGGTTATATACTGACAATTCTATGTAGGTGTGTGAGTTGCAGATTGCTTTAAATCACAATATATAAGGTCTTCAAATGAAAAGGTCTGACTTTTTGTTATTTTTTGTTATTTTGTGCATTGCTTAAAGGCAGAGAAATTAGACTGATTCTTCTAGCAGCGATTTCTTTTTGTAATTAAGAGAATACATACAGTCATTACGGAGGTTACTGACATTACACTGTACAATTGGAGATGTATGCCACAGTTCCAAAGTTTCAGAATTACATCTTCATTTTTGATACGAAACGGCCTTTATGTTGATCTTCTTTTCCTTCCAAGCTTTTTGGCTTTAACAAAAGATATAAAATATGACAGTGTCAAAGGAAGTATTTCAGTCAAGAGAAGAGTCCTTGAGAAAGATTATATATATTTCTCAAAATTATATGTACTTTCTTTTTTAAAAAGCATATAGAAAATCACAGAATTAGTGAGTAGACATGGGATGAAGATCTGTATCTCAGTATTTTAATTTTCTTTAGAAGCTCATTGTGATTCTTCTTTACCTGTTCCCAGAGGTGACAACAGAAATGCTGATGTATGTCAGCAATTTGTGCAATGGGTGTCTAGAGGACAGCTGTGATGAATAGTGTTTTGCTTTAGGATGAATTACAGTCTTGTGATGCAAAAATAATATTATTAATAAAAATCTGAGAATCAGGTCCTAATGCTAGTTAAAAACAAAACAAAACAAAAAACTATAGCCCTTTTAGGAAAGACATTCTCTCTACTGATTCTGCACTAATACTACTAGTAATACAGCAGTAATAAAAGTGATATAAAAAGTCTGGACTCTGCTGATTTTTATGCAGCAACTAGTTTACATTTGTAAAATTGGACTCTTAACCTGAAAGGTCCAGGGAGAAGAGGAGGGGAGGCTAATGAGACATCTTCTTCCCAGACTACACATACCACTATGTCTAAGCACAGTGAATTTCAGGTATCTGTAACAGGATAGGCAGATGCTTCTCATGATACCATCTCCTAGAAAAGCAGTTGAATTTTTTTAGGAAATTTCTACAAATATTATTGCTGGCATTGAGATTACTAGTTTTGCTTATTTCATTTTCTTTTTTCTCCTATTTTTCCTCATCAGAGGCGACACAGGTGAAAGAGGATGTTAGAAACCACTGGCTATATGTCACTTAAATTTTAAGACTGTAATGGGGAGTTATAAGAAAGATTTGTAAATAGATTTTCTAAGAACTGATTAATGCCTCCTGATATTCCTGCTACGTTGTTCTTATGTGAATGTTGCTGAACTTCCCAGGACCTGATTTTCCACGAAGTTCATTTTCTGGGATTTACTGGGGAAAAAAATCTGAAATACTATTACATTGAAAAAAAAATGTTGTTTTTTTTTTTTTTTTTTTTTCAGAACATACTGTTTTTCAGAGATAAATTGTGAACAGTCTTTCAACATCAAACAGAAGAAGATCTGCTTTGTTCGGTTAAACATTTTCTGAAGAACTCTGAATACAGAAAATAACTTAAATGTTATGAGAAAAAATAATCCTACTACTTCACCAGGAAGACCATATGATTTGAATATATTTCCTTCTTGGCCCCAAATTTTATTAGTTTTCCATAAGTGCTCTCTCAGTTGTAGTCTTTTCCATGGATTTCTAGTTTTTGTCACTCTTCTTCATCCAAAGGATTTGGAGGAGGGTCTAGGTTGAAAGTTATTTACAGAACCGTGAACTTATGCCTTTATCTCTGTGGCAGTTAAACAAATGAGTCTCTTATTATAAAAACTTATGAAGTACAGCACTTTTTATTTTTGTTTTCCCCACAAAGTTTTCAAAACTCAAAATCAAAAATATTTTTCAGTTTCAGTTAGTTATGAGAAAAATAATTTCACAGTATTTCTTATTCAGATTTTTGTAACAAAGAAAGTTCTAATGACAAAAAAAAAGTTAATGTAATAGAAATTTTGACCTACTATTCATGCAAATCTACCGGCAAGCACATTTTCAATATTTGAAAAATAATTAACATTCAGAGATTTTATTTATTCTCTTATCATCAGCTAAAACCTATTCACTTATTTTAGATATCATTCGAGTCTTTAAATAAATATTTTCTTACACATTATAGATACTTAACATCACTCACATTTATAAAAGAGACTAATTAAACAAAGCTCTGTTATTCAGTCATGTATTACCAGTTGTGATATATGAGTCATGCTGGTAAATTTTGTAGATTTTGAACCATAGAAGCATGCACAGGAATGCAAGTGAATAAAATTTCCTTCCCATTTCTCTCCTACTTAAAAAACAGAAGCATACCTATTGGAAGTAGAAAGATAGCAGTCTAAGTTGACGGGACCACAGGAGTTCAGAAGCAAAGCTACCTTCAATGTGTGGTAGCTTTCATCTTTTTTTGTTGCATGTGTTCAGGGGTGAAATTTGTCTCTGCATTTTCTTCACATTTGCATGAAAAAATAACAAAAAACAGTCAGTGATGCTGTAGCTATTGTTAGAGAGATATACCTAAACCAAAAAGCATACCTCTGAGAACTTACTAACATTTAGTTATTTTGATGGTGTATTTTACTATGGGCTCATTATTCCTGGATAGCCTAAATATATAAGGTGACAAGTTTTGATGCTGTTCACCTTTGCTCTTCATCAACTTACTCTCTGGAAATTTGAATCGTCAGTAGGATCTCTCAGTCAATTAAAATCGTTAGTCCAGGTACTTCTGTCTGTATAAAACAGGATTGATGCCTCTTGAAGCTAATACATTACACCATTGTAAAATAAAGGAAAAGTCAGAATCAAGTCCTCTGGTTAAAAATAAAAATAAAGATCTTTTAATTCTAATAATATTAAAACACTCTAAACCCTCAAGAAGCAATCAGGCCTAACCTTGCCCAGTACTATGCAATTTTACTTTGTGATCTTTTTAGAGGTTTCTTTTTGTCATTCAGATGCACAAAAGCATTTAGCCAGCACAAAAATGACTAAAAGGAAGCTTTGCTTGCATGTTTCACGTACCTTTTTTGGAAACAACAATTACTTATTCCTCTCTTTAAAGTGCTTGTGTTTGTACAGGTACGTTAGGAACTACCAATGCTACTTTCCCTTATAAAATTACAAATTAGTGGCTAAAAAAACCTTCATATTATAATCTCACTACTTCCTCCATAGCTGTTCTGTATTAAAATACTGGCAATTTGAGAACAGCCTGTAATGTATTTTTTCATCCATGTATTTGAATTAATCTTCATACTCCTTTGATTGTTCTTAGAGACCCTTTTGGTGCACAGGTTTTTAAAGCATAGTTCAGTATGGCCAATTTGCTTCCTCTCTAATCAACCTAATTCATCAGTATCAGTCTAACATGTATGAACATACTATACTCAAAAATCTATGCTCTGAGAATATTACTAAGTTTCAAAATAATATACTCAGAAGCTATGGACTGTCTGGACAAGGATAATCTACAATTTTAATTTCATCCCTTTCTGAGTACCCATTATGAAACAGTCTTTAATTACATGATCATATACCACTTTTTCCTCAAGCCTTCTTCCTCATTCAGTGCGTAGTCTGGATAGTAAGTTCTTCAGCATTTTGTTTTCTTCCTGCTGTTCAGTGTGTAGCCCTGAGCCTTATTTATTGTCCATATTCAAACCAGCTCTGAAGAGAAATTATCAATTTTTCCCTAGGCTTTTCTAAGTTTCTCATAACTACAATGTCTAAGCACCTGTGCAAATATTAAAAATTACACAATATACATGTAAGATGACAGATGCTATTATCCCAGTTGTAGGCAAAAGAGACTGCAGGTAAAAACATTCACTAATACTGAGAACACAAGCTGATGTTTTCCCACTACTTCATGTTTAGCACTGTAACATCAAAACATAGCTCCTACTGACTTCAGATTACATCTCTGAGGGAATAGTATTGCATATTCTAGAATATCCAGCAAGGCAAGTTCCCAGAAAATGCAAGTATCTTTAACAGCATAGGGAATGACCACCCAGAAAATGCCTGGCCTTAGAAACCTGAGCAAAATCACATAGGATTTTCAGGAGAGAAGGGGATGGAATGCTTCAAAGCAACGTTTGCCTCTCCTTGGTATGTGGTACACCCTACTCCTTTTTAGCAAGGACTATTGTAAAGCAGGGGAAGGTATACTGCTCATTGTCACAACAGCTTTCTTCATTACTCAGTCATTACTTACTGCTAAGAATAGACCTCTTTTGCATACAGAAGACTTACGGACCCTCTGGAGACATTAAACTGTTTAATTAAAGGCTATATCATAACATATATGAATAAAGCAGATGGATCTAAGTTACATAAGAAACCTTATGTCTCAGAGCTGCTATTTTTGACATTGCAACAACAACAACAAAATTACTGAATTCTAAAAGTAAAATAGTCAGTGTGTATAATGTTGTTTATAGGTTTTTTAGACTACACCCCCGCTTACACCCCAACCTCAGCTATTGACTTTTCTCTTCAATCAGGAAGCATCCTTTCCACAGCACCTGCTCCCAGCAGGGAGGCTGCAGAATGGCTGACACGTCCCCTACTCCAAAATAGGGTAGCTGTACCTAGCAAAGGCTGCAGTCATCTGGAGTTTCAAATGAAAGGCTCAGGTTAGAGTACAGAACCACAGTCCAAATAATCTTTCAGGAGTTTTCTGATAAAAAACAAGATATCTATCTCCACAAGCACTGTGCAAACTTTTTTTTTTTTGAACAGATTCTAGCAGGATTTCAAAGGTTTGGCAGAAAGGTTTAACCCTGAAAGTCAAGTCACTCCTGCCCAAATGATTTTTATTTTTCTGCTTCAAAATAAGAGTAAAGTCAAAACAAATCATAATAGAAATGAAACTTATTTAGAGTTCCCTTGGGGATATACTACTGATAACATAAATGTCGCGTTTTCAGCTGAGCTGGGTTTTTGTTTGTTTGTCAGTTTTGTGACT
Organism: Cygnus olor; assembly: GCF_009769625.2. Taxonomy (NCBI): domain Eukaryota; kingdom Metazoa; phylum Chordata; class Aves; order Anseriformes; family Anatidae; genus Cygnus; species Cygnus olor. Next base: position 106,369,400 of record NC_049171.1, on the reverse strand, counting down.
AAACCTTTTTTTTTTTCTTTTTTTTTAACTGAATAATAGAGGACTTCCTTATTATTCTGAGTCCCTCTCAATTTTCTTTAATTACTGTAACTGATCTTTCTCTGTGGTATGTGTTTTATAAAGAAAGAAATCAAGCAAATTAAAAATCTTATGCCTATTTTTTTCAGTATGTTTCAGAATCATTTTTCCAATGAATTGACTGAGTTAACCTTTAAGAGACCCATTTCATTGTTTAATAAAGTACACGGTATTTGCACGTGCTTCTTCAATGTTGCGATTAAAACAAACAAACAAACAAACAAAAAACTTTCCTTACCAATTTTTCTTAAAGTTTTTATGTAGAAGTTTTATATGAAACAATAGTGTAGCTGTAAAAGAATGTTATATACAGAAGAGCCAGAAATGAAGTGTTATTCCTTGACTTGATCAGCCTGTATTCTTAGGACATTTCTGTCTTTATGAGAGCCATATTTATTAATGTTCCAGGAACCTTGAATACACCTTTATTATTTTTGTCCTTGTTTAGAGATTGTTTCTTTCTCTGCTTAAAAAATAGCCATTTCTCTATTTGTGTATTAAAAAATTATGAAGATTAAAAAAATACATTTTTCCTTTTTGGTATTTTAACCACTATCTTGTACCATTTGACTATCAAGCCTGAGAATTTAAAAACAAAAAAACAAACAAACAAAACAAAACAACAACAAAAAAAACCAGGAGAAGCTGAAGGCAGATTAATGTCACATTTTGCAGGAAGACAGTGCCGGTCAAAAATCCCAGTCCTCTCCAGTACTATATGACATCCCCCCTAAAGGTTGTTTTTTGCTAAGCACTGAAGGAAATATGAAGTAGTGCACTCTCATTTTACTGTCACTTAAAATACGTCCATAGCTCAGCAATACTCCTCTGCAAACTTTTTTTTTTCTTTTGAAACAGGATAGTATACAAAGATGGAAACAGAATTTTTCTAGGCTAATGGGACCATAAGATATCAATAGAAATTAAATGTACTGATACTTTGACCCTCATTTAATCTACTACTTGCACCTACCAGACTTCTCAATATATCAGCTTCTGTGATTAATGACAACATTCTTGCATTTCATAAACTTGCAAAAAAAGTCTTCTCAATTTAATAGAATTCTAGAAAACAACTTGTCCTGAATGCAATGCTATAATGGCTCCCAAATTTATAGCTAGATAGATAAAACAATTGTTAATATACCATCTATACCATCTTTGGGGTCTATATCAATAAGATTTATAAATATCTATTTTTCAGTATTTTAAAAATGAATGCAATTTTTAGTTTAGCTTAGGAATTTTCAGTCACTTGTAAAACAGTCCATGAAGCAGCCTGTTTTAGGTGCAGCTAAGAGATGAAACAGTATAGCTATTGCACTGAGGTTGTCTTTCAGATTTGCCCACATAAATATACATGGAATCATGCGCTAGCTTGGTCTTTGCTACAGTGGTCTGGGTAAAGAGAAATAGTTTTCTGTTAATTCCAGATCACTTGGATAGAGCAGTTACTCACACAGTTATGCCACTTGATCTGAAGAAGCAAATGGAAAGGAGTTTTTTGAGCACCAACATGCAGCAGCATAAGGGGTGTCAAGCTCTTCCGCTCAGCTGCATCAGAATGGTGCACGACTAGGCTCTTGTTTGCACACCTTTGAATTTCTGTCTGTAGAGCTGTGATTGATTCCTGCAAATGGTATGGATTTATCAATATTCTTGCAAAAGAATTTTTTAAGGAATTTCGTGGACTAGGAAAGTATTAGGAAAACTTTCAGTGATTTGGAAGTATGTTTTATAGGAGTCTGTTTTCAAACACAATTAAGGCAAAATTTGGCACCAAATAACCTAGTATCTATACGGTACTATATCTTAATAAATATCAATAAGTTTTTAACTGAGCTTGGGAACTGGACCTCCATTTTCTGAGTCAGTGACATCACTTCTAATAATCTCAGAAAACCTCTCAGTACTGAAACTTTCATTAGAGATTGTTTCCTTTCTCTACTTAAAAAAGCTATGTACCATTAAAAAAGCTAAGCTAAGCTAGCTTAAAAAAGCTAAGTACCATTTTGAAAGCTAGCTATCAAATATATTTTTGAAAGTTGCTTTGCTTTTTGCTGCACTTCAAAACATGTTCCTAAATTTTATTATTTCAGTTTAGTTTCAATGTAATTTGGTGTTCTCTCTGACTTTATGTAAAAGTTAACCTGCACAACTGGTAATAAAATGAGACTGGCAGTAATGTTCAAACAAACCCTTGGTAACCAAAAAAAAAGGAAGTCAGGGGAAGAAAGCAACTTAAATATCAGAAATGTTTTTAGATAATGTATCATGCTCAGCAAATTATTGATTAATGAATTTGGTGTGTATTGTCCCCTAGGGTGCACCCCAAAGGGTGCACAACAGTCTGCTCTGAAATGTTGGATTCCTTTATACAATAATTTTAATTTAGATAGTGATCTTTGGTTCTTTAATTTTGCAGTTGGGTTTTGTTTTTTTGTGGAATTTACTACAGTTAAAAACTTACTATGCAGAAGGCCCTTTTTTAGCTTTGGACCCAGATATTATTTCTTCTTCTTTAAAAACTGGATCCTTCAGAAATGATTACATCAGATGAATGGTAGACATCTGGAAGCATAAAATGGAGAAGAGGAGAGATGAAGGACTAAGAAGTAATTAAGTACTGGAAATGGGATTTGGAATTGCTATTTTATATTCACAATTCTATTACAACTTCCTTATTCAAGTATTTAATCTCTCTCGTAGTTTTTCATCCATACAATAACATTAATAATATTCACTGTCTTCTTTCTATTCTCTGTTTTGTATAGTAATGTCTGAGATTTTTCTCTGTAACAACTTCCAATACTAACTACAACAGAAAAGGGTCTTAGACATTACATTATACAATATTAAGCTACAGATGCAAACATTGGAGCAAAAGTAATAAATAAATGTTTGCAATTTAGGTTATTCTAGATTGCTCTAAGGGCAACAAAGTTCCTGGTATACTCATATATATTCTTTATAAACATTTGTTCTTTTTTTTTTTGGCTCTTTGGGATACCCTCTTTGGGCCTGTTTTATAGTTTATTTCTCATAGCAGAACATACCAACAAGACCTGTTAGCAAGATTAATATACCCTTGAATAAAATGGTATTTGTTTATAAAGACATCTTTAACAAAAGTACCATCAAAAGATTCTTAATTTTATCTCCCTTGCAATCTAAAGCAAAGATGCTTTTTGGAAATGAACTGAAAACTTACTAAAATACATATAAGATTTTATCTTTGGGGGATCATTGTCCACAGATTAAAATAATTTTCTTAGGATTTAATATTACTTGCTGATGATATTGTATGAAAGATTTTGGAGCTTTCTGGCAGAAAGTGTTTATAAAACAACATAAAAACATAAAGCTTTGTGCATGCAAAAAGATGTAAGGGGAGAAATAGTGATTTTTCATGAATACTTGGTTATGCAAAGACTATGACTTTCATCCATTCCGATATTCTCAAGCTCTCAGGTCAAATAAAGATAAAAGCAATTTGTTGTCATTTTTGCCCCACATGATCTAGAATTGTTGAAAGCTGTCTTAATTATTATATGCATTTGTACTACTCATTTTGGTACATGCTTGTGAAAGAGAGAGAACAAACAGAAGTTAGGTAGTTTGCTGAGGAATGTAGGCACATTTTTAATTCTTCAATATCCCAGTTAGATGTGGAGATAACATCTAAGTTTTCTTTTGTTTTCACAAGGACCTTGTTGATTTTGGATCCTTCATGAAGGAACATTATTGCCCAGCACTACTCTTCTAGAAGTTTTCTGAAGCAAACAAATATTTTTTGCAAGCCAGAATTTTTTGTTTGGATGAAGTTGTGTTCAGTTTTTTGTGTTTCAGTTTTTTTGGAGCATAAATTTTTGTTAATGTAATAGCAACATAATAAGAAATTATTCAGGATCCCATTAAATTTTTAACAATGCTTTTTTAATACCCTAACATACGAATAATTTGCAGTGGCAGATCTGTTATGTTTTTCAACAACAACAACAAAATGTTCTTAAGCTAAGGATTTCTGGTCTATTTTAGCAAGAGAGTGTATTCAAGGCTAAATTTCATTTGAAAAAATAACAAATTATACACAGTAAAGAACAGTCAAAAGAAAATTCTTATACAATACATGTGAGATTAAAACAAGGACTTAGTGGAGCGTCGTTGTCCAATTCCTGGCAACTTGCACTATGTGTCCATGCCTGAGCAGGGTACTTGGACTAGATAACCTCCAGTGATCCCTTCCTCCCTTAAACATTCTGTGATTCTGTGATTTTTGAATGAATATGGTATGTTTGCACTATGAAAAAATAAAAATTGGTATAAGAGTATATGGCAAACTATATGAAATGAAAAAGAAAAAAGACCTTTTGTTGTGAAGGTACAGCAGACTTCTGAGTGACAAAATTAAGCAGGTATTTTTAGCTCATTGGTAACCAGTCAGTCGAAGATCCAAAAGAAAATGAAGGAATCTACAACTCATGTGTCTCCTTCAAAGCTGTAAAATAGAATTCATGCTTTTGTAAGAGATGAGATTGCTGGAAATGTAATGCAAGTTCTCCAAAGGGTAAGACTTTCAAACTGTCCATTTTGGTCATTCTTAAGGAAATTATCAAATGAACTAACCATATGGCCAGTCTGGAGGATATGAAAAATAGTAGTAAAACAGCAGGATGCAATTGGACCATAACACAGTTTTACTCAGAACAGGTGCTTTCATGTTATATTTATGGAGTGACCATAAACTAGTAATTGATTGCAATGCTAAGGTCAGAATTTGATAGCACCGAATTTGTCTGATCTTGGAAATGCTGGTTTATAGCATAAGACTTTCTTAAAGGGTATCCTAAAACCTACTGTCTGAATCAACTGAGATTATTCTGCTTTATGCTTATTTGTCTGTCTGTTGAAACAAAAGACACCCCCCCCCCCCCCCCGCTTTAATTTACATCTGTTTCTTTTTGTAGCTATGCACTTCAGCTAAAAAGGGCCAAATCCAGTAACCTTCTGTTTTCTCAAGTCTTGTTTTTTTCCAGAGAGGATGGTTCAGACTTCAAAATTTGTGGATCAGTGTAACCAAACAGATACTTCTATCAGAATACAAGTCCATCGTAATAGAAGGCATTTGCACTCATTTCAGTCTGAACTGCCACAAAACAATTACAGTTTTGTCTCAGCACCGTGCGAAGTGTGGACCTGCATAAACATCAGTATTTAATCTGAAAAACTACATTTTGAGAGACTTTCCATAAAGCAAATTGTTTCTATACATATTGATATACAAATATCACTATGCCAATTTGTGTTAATCTAATGAACCAGCATGGATTTTATCTGCCATAGATTTCATGTTCTGGGAGGATACCAGGTTATTGGTCCTGGTTTCATTACAGCATCACTAAGGGCCTTCAGGTCAATATAAACATTCGTTGAAACATGTTGCTAACTCTGCTGCTGGAGACTGTACATTTCCCACTGAATATATTCACAATTTTATGCCAAAAAATGCCATGCAATCTTCTGTCCATCATTTCTACAATCTGTTAATATCGCTGTGACTGTCAGCTGCATTCATATCATTACAGAGCAGTACATCCTCCTTTTTTACTTCACGTACTATTCCAGCTTAGGAAGATATACCTGTTACTATCTACTATTCTTTATTTATTATTATTTTTTTAATGAATATAATACTCATCTTCTTATGTTGATCACATTTTCCAAGAATGACAAGATGTCTGAGATTCTTAAGCAGTTTCCTTTTAGCATTCCCTAGTTATCATATTGTCTGATTTGCATTGCTGATTCTTTTCTGATGTTGAACCACATTCCGCTGAAATTTCCTCCCTCAGATATTTCATTCTTATACTAAGTCAGACTGACTCACATTCCTCAGTGAATGATATTTAACACAGTGATAAAGATAAGGAAATACATGTAGTAATAGTCATTGATTTCAGATGGCCTATATTACTACAGATGGCCTCTACAGTCTTGAAGGGTTTATAGGAAATATTTTACTCCTTTACAATCTCCTCGAGTGTCCTACTCTCCCCTTACTGCTAATTCTTCCTATTTCTGTTCCTTATGAGAAGTTCCTTTTCCATCTTTGTTCTTGTGTGGTGATCCTTTCCAGTTTTCAGTGGTGTGAAAGCTTCATTTCAGCTTTCCCAGTTTTGCCTACAGCCCATGTTTTCTATACAGGTCTGGCAGGCTTACTGTTAAAGGCATTTACTCTTTTTGTTCAAATTATTTATTCTTTGCCTATTTTTAAGACTTTTTTTTCTTTTTCCTTCAGACCACTGTCTCTGGCCTTTGGCTGCTCCTAGTAATCATTTCTTTCTCACCCACAGTGAAACCTTTGAAGTTGGTAAACTCTACTTTAAGGAGTAATTTCATTTAACTTCTTTTATTGCTCTCTCCCATGGTGGGATTTAGATAGCTTTAACGTGGTGGTATGTTGTAATGCTACATAATGTAAAACAGGATACATTTCATTAAATACATATGACACAGTTTCTTGTACCTAGAAAGTGACACAAATGGAACAGTACAGTACCTGGATCACCTCCTCAAAATTGTTAATTCAGTTCATACAAGAAACCCATTACAGTATTACAGAATTTTCATGTCTTTTATGTCAGATTGGAAAAAAAAATATCTGTTTGGGAAAGTTTAAATTAAATTGGCTACAGAAGCTATTTTAGGTACCCAAGTTTGGATTCCATACAGAAGCAGCATGTCTGTGTTTTCTAATGCACTCTATGTAATGCACCTGCTGTTTTTTCTTGTTCCTTGAAGTGAGGTTCAAATGTGCAGGCAGAGAAGCCTCACAAGCTTTTCAGAGGATAGAAAATGCTTCAGCATCGACAGCTGCCTGGGACTGCCACAAAATACGATCAGCCCCAAACCTGCAATTGCACATGAAGATCAGCAGATAAAGTGGATGCAATTTCATTCTAACTGATGGACGCTTGGACCTGTGGTCAAAAAGCTAACCTTGCATTTATTGTATCATTCTAGCAATCACTTCAGCTGTGGAGAGGTCCAGTTGAGCTATTAACAAAAACACTAAGGCTTGATTTTTTATTTTTATTTTTTCTCTTTATAACCAACATAGCTGAGGAAGTAAACAAAATTAATCCATAAATCAAGGGCAAAAAGTAACAAATTAATCAATTTTCCTTACTAGCAACACATTATACGTCACTAAGAAAAAAAAGCAATGAGAAAAGGTCTAACGATATAGTTTATAAATTGCAGTTTGCATGTCTTTGAGACATAAAAATCAGTTATTGCCTATAAAGGATATAATGGCATCACCGAATGTTTGGAAACACCGTCCATCATTATCATTCCTGAGGGGTTATATTAGCCTTTCCCTCTGTAAAGATTTTGTGTTCATCATTTGACATCGTGGAGACCAGGAAGCCTACATAATTCCAAAATGAGGCTGAAGCTAGAAGAAGCTGAGGAGCTCCTTATGATAGAACTTCTGTTGGTTTTAACAGTGTTTTGTCTTACATTTCCCACAGAAACAGAGGATTTTCCTTTGTTGGAATTTCTCTCCTTGTCAACAAAAGAAGGAAGGGAACAGTCAATCCCCTAGCACAGAAAACATAATAAAAACATGGGCTAAACTCTGTTTCCAACTTGAGGTAATTAAGGAGGAAGATAGTCAAGGTCCTTCAGCATCAGCTAACAAAGAAAGAAAGCATGGTAGAACATTGTGTGCAAACTCAGGAGAGAAGGAACACATTTCTGCTTTTAACATTTGATCTTCTTTACTTTAACCTTTAATTACATCAGTGACTCCATGCATGAGAGGGGAATTAAAGCCTATTCTAAACTCTGAATTCTAAAACCCCTCGCTCTATAGGGAGAAATAATTTATACAGTCCTGCAATCCAGGAATTTAATGAGCCTTTATGCATGTAAACAAAGTTATAGCTCTTCTTAGCTATTGCATAGCTGTTCTGTAAATGTGGCTGGGGTGAAACAAAGCCGAAGTTGTATACAGCTTTGGGGATCTTACTTGGATTTTAAGGATGGTGATCCTGTGGTAATTATATTCAGACTTGTTAAATTGTTGCTTGACTGCTATTCTAGAGCTACCACATATATGCTTAGACTGTGATCAACTGTCCTAGTTTAGGCTGGGATAGAGTTTATTTTCTTCATAGTAGCTGATATAGTGGTGTGTTTTGGATTTAGGATAAAAAGTAATGTTGATAACACAGCAATCATTTAGTTGTTGCTGAGCAGTGCTTACACCGAGTCAAGGACTGTTTGGCTTCTCATAGCACCCTGCTAGTGAAGAGTCTGGGAGTACACAAGAAGCTGGGAGGGGACACAGCTGACCCAAACTGACCAAAGGGATGTTCCATATTGCATGCTATCATGTTAAGTAATAAAACTGGGGGAGGGAATTGGCCAGGGGGCTGCCATTTCTTGGGGACTGGCTGGGGATCAATTGGCTGGTGGCGAGCAATTGTGTTCTGCATCACTTATTTATTTATGTATTGCCATTATTATTATTATTATTATTATTATTATTATTATTATTATTATTATTATTATCATCATCATCATCATCATCATCATCATCATATTAAATTGTCCTTATGTCAACCCACATATTCTCTCACTTTTACCTTTTTTGATTCTTTCCCCTATCCCACTGTTGGGAGGGAGGGAGCGAACAGCTGTGTGATGATTAGCTGCCTGTTGTGTTAAACCATAATATCACCTAATACTAGTTTCTCTACAGTTCAGGCCAAACAATTCAATCTAGTCATTTCTTAAGCAGAGAAAATTTGAAGGGAAGTAGCCATGATGTATCTCCGAAAGATTAACAGTGAAAAAATGGTTTTGTTGAATTTTGTCAAGACTAAAGGATTCTTTTAAAATCTGAAATAGGAATCAGCATTCAGGAAAATGTGGTGTATAGAATACAGAAAAAATGTGTGTCTGTCATTCACATCTTTTACACCATCTCAAGATGAAGCCTACTACTGTACAATACCAAAAAAATCCACCTCAGAAGGCGTTTTCTTTGTTTTGAAGCACAAACTTACAGCAATATGCCTCCTTATTAAAATATGCTTATACGTAGCTAAGCTGAATGGATTTTTTTATGAAGTGATTCATCATTAGAAAATGATTGAGAATTTAATGAAATACTCCCACATAAACATGTCAGTTGGAACAAAGATTTCATCTGAGATAATCCTCATCTTACCTGAGAAGCAGAGAACTGTATCCTTGCAGAGCCAGCAGTCTAGTGGTTAGGGTATTTATCCCCTGCTTCTTGAATAAATATATATATATTTCTCTTTAGAATAAATTATATATACATTTGCAAATGCTTTTCATATCAACACATACAAGCATAAATCACAATAATTATTTTATTCCCTTTTTCGCTGTAGTCATAAAACAAGGTGGAAAAAGGGGAAAAAAAGGAAAAAAAATAGAATCAAAGAATCAGGAGCTTCCTGTATAAGTATGTCTTGAAAATAATTTGCTTATATTTTAACCTTATGCAATAAGTAAGTTTAAGCCAGTGTATTTGTAAATCAATGTCAGGACATTTTAGTTATCATTTGTGTTGATAGAAAAATATAATGGAGGATGCTATGTAGGTCCTATTACAAGCTTACATTTGAGTGACTTCCTGTAGCATTTATGTTTTCTATTGAAAGACAAGACTTGAACAAAACATATATAAATATGTCACATTTTCACATGTAATTCCCAAACTTTCAAAATCAGGAACTAATGTATGCAGTTAACCCTAAACGTGCCTATAATTATCTGATTTATATAACATATGGTAGCCAAATCAGGGACATATATTTTTTAATTGAAATACACGAGTACTTCTGGCAAGAAAAAGGTAACATTCTCATCATGTATCTATCAGAAAGTGTAGAAAATATACCTGATTTCCCTTCCTCGTAACACCTAGACTTATATGATCCTATAACATGGCTGCCTTGTTTCAGCTGACTGACTTTAATGAGGGATGTGGTGCCCAAATGACTTGGGCCTTGACAGTCTCTGGGAGTTGGCAGGTATTAAAGAAACAAAAAGCATATTAACCATTTTGCACATAAGCCGTGAGCTCTGAATTACATCACCTAACAATGACATAACCATTTGTATGTTTTTACATGCATTAAATTTCACGCGACTTATGGACTGACTCTTAACACATCTGCAAAGGAGAAACAGTTATTTCCTTCTTTTAAAAGGGTTACATAAGCATAAATTTAAACCATTTTTATTTTGAATTTATGTATTATAGTTACAGAGACAGAACTATTTACAGTATCCAAATGAGTTAGTAGTTAGGAAAAGCTGACAACTTATGTTAGAAGGAATTTGGTATATTTATGCCATCTTTTATGATTATTTCTTATAGCCACAATGGCTCAGATGCTTAACAATTTGTCTTTCATAACATTTGCTAACTGAAGAGCTTGAGACAAAAATATCCTTAAAAGGGTATATCAAACACTCACTCCTTTTTTATAGAAATTAGCTCAAAATCAGCTCTGTCACAGCAGAACATTTAGTGAGCTAAACCTTATCTAGTCAAACAGCTGAAAGACACCAAAGTAGTAAAAGGAGGAGTATAGTGAATGAGCACTGCTATTGTTAAGCTACAGAAATATTAATCCATGGCCTCAATATCAGCATGTCTTGAATGAACATGCCACTTGAGAAAATAACAAGGTATTAGGGCTCCACTGAAAGATTTAATATTCAGTTGTATTGGTTGATCAAAAAGTGTAAACAACATAATAAACATGGAATCTCTGTATACTGATGATAATGGTTAGCTTTAGCTCTCTGTCTAGACCTGCTAAATGCTGCTAAATGAATTACTGAATACAATGATGAGATGTGATTTGAGCATTCTGTTCCCAATATTAATTTTCTAGATACTGGCAGAAGTTGCATAACCAATAAATGAAACAGTACATGGGCATATGCTCACACCTGTCAATAGCAAATTGTAACTTTGACAGCCCAGGAATGTTAGGAGTAGAGGGGCAAGTGGCTACAGTGCCCAGACCATGTGGAAGGCAGACAAAATGACGTTTTCTACTTAATATGGGTGCTAATTTCAGTGCCTACTTTTTATTACTGATTTTATCCTTTGAAAACTGAACAAAATAATGAATTAGTTATGTAGGAGATTACGGATGTCATTCTCATGGAAAACTCTTTTATGGGAAAATAAATTCAGTGCAAGACATCTGGAAGGCAAAAAAAATGTTCAGTTATTGAAGTTATTTTTGTCAGTGATGTTAAATGGCAAAGAGAAGAGCTCAACTATGCACATGAAAATTCCATATCCTTCTTCATTTTGAGCATAAGCATATTTGTGTTTATCTTATTTCATCATAGTTTTGTATTCTATATATAAAAGAATGCATAATGATGCAAATGTAGCTGAGAACAAAAGTGGGAGAAGGATGGAATGAATTTCAGAGCTCAGTAGAAGTATGCAAAAAGTCATACATGAAAGAGGAAAAAAAAAGATTCATATTCTGGAGAGCAAGAGTATGAAAGGGAAATTGTAAATGATGTAAGAAAATGTATGGACTTGTATGCAACAGAAGCTACAAAGAAGAGAACTAAACACATGTAAAATAAGGAAAATAATAAATATCGTTGCAAATAGTGGGTCACATTCTCACCTGGATAAATAGATGTAGCTTCAATGATTTCAGTTTCAGCTATACTTATTAACAGCCAGATCTACAGTAGCAATTTCCCTGTGGTAATTGACCTGTGGTAATTAACAATCATTGACCTGAGGTAGACATAGTTGAGCTCTTTGCATCTCTGCTGTAGCTAGCATGGGGGTTTACTTCTGCTTTCAGACTTGCCCGGGTTAGTGTTATATATCTTCCCAAAAGGTGCATTGATATTATATTTAAAATAGTCCAACAAGCCTGCGGTTCTGCAAGCATAGATTTCCCTAGGAAGCAGCATGCTTAGCAACAATGGTATCCATGGCAGTATCTATCATGTAGGAGTCTAAACGTGGAAGCTCTTTCCCCTTTCACAGTTTTTTTATGTTACTACCATCATGCTGCCTACAACTGGTTCCAGCCCTCATTCACAGCTGAAGCTGGGCCAAGTATAGGTGCACAGGAGACCTGATCAGATGAGTGTGCTTATGACCCCCATGTGAAGCCCCCATATTGATAGTTTGGGATTATGTGGCCAGGTGTGGGGAAGAAGAAGGCTTGGTTACAGGCACAGAGGCCACTGCTGCTGTCCCACACTGAAGATTCCAGGCACCAACTGATGTGAATACGTGATCCCCTGAACCTGGATTAACCTGGCTTGCAGTGCTTTCTAGGGTGATGAATGACCTTTGAAGTCCTGTGCTGGAAAACTTTATCATCTTTACACTGAACAGCGGCCTTTTGGTAAATGCCTGCAGAGTGGAGGTGTAACGTGCAGGTGTAACATAGAGCCAGCCCTGCATTTGACTGCAACTGACTGAAGCCTGCTGTGTATTGCAGAGCCCATCTGGGTGTATGGATAGCCTTTTCACCCAGGCAGCCATCACTGGGGCTGGATGCTGCAGCCACTACGGCATCCGTGGTTTATGGGCTGAGTAGTACTTAGGTAGAAGACAGAACAATTTTAACTGTTTTAAAAAAAGATGAAACTTTTTTTTTTTTTTTTTTTTAAATTTAAGTGAGAGTATTCTCAATCTTTTCTCTCTCAGTCCTTTTTCTCTTCCATCGGAGTGGTCACTGGCTCCTTTCCCCTTAGCTATGGCTTTTGACTCTCCTCCTGAGCCCTATCTGTCCTGCAGCACTTGTGTTTTCCCTAATCCTCCAAAGCCTCTCCATTTGGGTCTTTGCCACTTCATCTGTCCCATTTCAGGTATTTCCCCATTTTCCCAGGCCTTCATTTTATCTCCTGGGACCTCTTCCTTACCCTCTGCAGCTGTTTTGTTCCGGCCCCTGTTGAATCAGGGATGAGGACACTGTCTCCTGTACCTCCCTGGGCCTCTGCTCTCTGCTCTGGCTTCTGGCCAGGACACTTCCCTCTCTGCCATCCCTCCAGAGCCAGATCTCAGCAGCTGTCTGCCAGCTCCCCCATCCTCAGTCCTGTTCATGTCTCACCCAGGATGCAACAGTTGTTGCTCTCTCCCCCGCACCTGGCTTCTGTGGGACCTCTTCCACCCTGGCCAGCCTTTTACCCCTGGCTCGGGGCCCATTCTGCAGCTGTCTTCCCTCACACTGGGCCTCTGCCTCCTACTTCAGGCCCCTCTTCCTGCCCAGCTGTCTTCCTCCCCCGGTTCCCAGCCTGCATCCTAGGATGCTGCCTTTGGTGTCTCAGCCTTTTCTCACCCCTTGGCAATTTCTCGTGACCCTCTAGGTCATCATCTTAAGTTCAGACTTATAGCCCGTGTCGCATAACCAGGCCTCTGCCGTTCTTAGCTTTTCATCCTGACCTAGCTCAAAGGCTGCTTTCCTTCAGCTTACATCTGCTGTTGGCACCTGGTTTCTCCAACCCCACTCAAAGCCTTCCTCCCTTTGTCACACTCTTTTTCCTCCCTCCAAGTCTTTTCCTATGGGTCCCATCCCCCTTGCCCAGTTCTCAGGGTCCAACTTTTCCTTCTTTGCCCCCCCACACCAAGCACTGGGAAGTGGTGTGGCAACAGGTCAACTGAATTCCTCCCATAACACTTCATTATTTTGACAGCACATCACAGCAGTGACAACTGAGTTGTTGGAAAGGCCTCCAGAAACATCAGCAAGTCAGGGGACAACATGGTCCATGGCAGAAACACTGTTAAAGAGGAGACCAACGTGACCCATAGCAAAGTCTGTAATAAAGCAGTGGCCATCACGGCCTTCAGGATTGATAGGAGCTAAGGCAGTGAAAAGAACACCCAGAACAGCTGTGGAGTAAGCTATGATTTGCTGCAATTGTTCTTCAGCAGGCAGGGCCCTCTTAGACTGGATAAATGGAAAACAAACAACCATAACTTGCTGTTCCAGTATCGGGAATGCAGGAGGTCTGTGGTAGTAACCTGTGCCACCTTGATGCCAGTGCTTGCATGGGCTGCAGCCTGCAGGGAAGTGGACTGCATATGAACAGGTGTGAATGCTGCAGCAGACTTTAATTTTCTGCCTCAGACTAAGCAAACTGCTCATTACTGACCAGGGGACAGGACAGTAAGACAGCTGTCATGCAGAAGAGATTTCCAGCAGCTTCTACCAACCAGAAAATGACATTTAAAGATAACAGCAGTCTCTTTTTTCTGACCCACTAATTAACCTGGTGAGTCATGCCATGTTATTGCACCACCATAAGCCCTGGCAAAGGATGGCCTGATCAGAATGCTGGGTGGGGTGTAGAGGACTGACATCTCAGTGTTCAGGGCTGTCTTCCTGCCAAAGCATCAGAAAAGACCACTTCAGCCTTGCACAACTACTGTCCTTCTCCCTCTGCTGCCCCAGGCTCACCCCAGGATGGAAGAACTACTTCATCCTGTCTGCTTGTTCAGTCAGGTCCTCACTTCCAAAAGTGACATCAAAACCTTAATAAGTGAGTCCAGATTGGTTTGGCAGTTAATGCCTTGTACATTTAGAAACTCCACCTTCAATTTTTTAAATTTGAATCTCCACTCATTTTCTTCTTGGGTCTAACAGCAGCAAGCTAGCTGGACGCTTCTTGGTTCTGTCTCAGGATAATCCATCGGCTAGTAAAGCCCCAACCTCTTCCTTCCACAGCTGGAAAAGTCCAGATGTGTTCGTTTGGAACCACAGGTCAGACTGCCTTAAAAATGCTGCTGGGAAGAGGGACACCTATTCTAGGAAAATCAAGGTAGAAGAGAAAAATAAATTAATAGGAAAAGAAAGGAAGGACCAGGGCAGCAATTTGGTTTAAGGAAGGAAATAAATTGCAGATGCAAAAGGAAAGAAGGGAGGGAAGGACAAGGACCTTGAAGTCCAGAAAGAGCTGAGAGGTTTGATGAAGATTAGTTTGGCAGTGTAAGCAGCAGCAGTAAGGTGGGTTCAGAAGCTGGGTTCTTGAAGAATGTTACCTAAGGACTTTTTCCAGTGTTGAGCTATTCTGTGGGGCTTAAGTACAAGGTTTCCACTGCACATCCACTCAGTTTCCCCTTTCAATTGATGTGGGATATGAGTTAGAAAGAAGCTACTGTTTTACCTTCATCGGGATGAAAAAAAAATTTCTTACACCCAAATGACTTTAAGACCTAAACTAGCTCAAAATAAATCGTTATGGGGGGTCCTTACAAATAGTGAAACTAGTTCTGATGTAAAATGTAGGTTAGGTGGCTGTGGTCTATTGTTTAATTCAGTGAAAGATCTGATCCTATCTTTAAAAGTAATGAAAGTAGTTAAAATCCATGTTAAAGCATTCAACTGTTGTTGTTTGTTTATGCTTAGCTATATTTGAGGAGGGGTGTTGTGGCTCATTGTTTTTCTTGGTGTGTGAATCTACCATTCTTTAACTACTTCATAGCTGCATTATCTGCTACTAGATACACCCTGCAGGTGAGCAAAAAGAGCCTTGCAGACCCATGTCTGTCACTCTGAAAAGCAATATCCTTCAGAGAAAGCCATCAGATTCTGCTGCAATGCAGTGAACGACTGGGTAGGGTTAAAAGCCGTGTGCACAATTCCTGGTGGCTGGCTGTTAATCTCCAGGAAAAGCCCCATGTCTTAGTTGCTATTGTATAATTAGTAACCTCTTCCATCTAACCAATGTTAAGCTGAGACAGTAATGTGCCAAGTCACCATCATTCTCTGTAAATGAGGATCTAGAAATACTGCTATAAAAAGTGAAATACTTTCTTTTTAAGTACTTTGAAAAATACTAAGATCAGCACCGTCAATGTCATATGGCCAATTCTGAAAACCAACAGAACTGCCACAGACAGCCAAAGTGTAAGTGACTGGACAAAGTGGTCCCCAAGTTTGAAGATATAAAACGAGAAAAGTCTGACAGGCTTCTTATACAATGTATGTTGTAAAGGAGTCAAACATACCAGCCAGTAATCATCTCTTAGTTTGAGATTTAGAGAATATGGAGCTGAAAGTAAGGGAAGAATGAATTTATTTTAATACAGCTGTGAACCTCAGGGCAGTCTAATGTAACTACGCTTGAAGAAATTGATGTAATTTTATTTAATATATATGGGAAGATATCTGAATGTTTGATATTGGATTAATTGATAACTCAGTATCAGTGGGAAATTGATTTCATTTTCCCTGTGGTATTTAGTATGTCTGTCTGGGACAAGTTTCTGTCCTGAGGAAAATACAGATATATTCTGTAAAACCAAAATTCAGATGTAGAAACATTGAAATATTTGATTTTGATAATAAAAAATTGTTGTCTGTCAATAATTTTTAAGAATTATATTCTAGTAAATATACAATATTATACAAAACATATAAACACAGAAAAAATATAGGAAATAGAAAAAAAACATATAGACAGCATTGCTTTTAAACTACCATTTTTGTCACAGAAATTCTGCTTTGAATGGAATTTCACTTTCTGAGAAAAAATTCTTCTCAACATTTATTTTACCAAGCATAATTATCATTCAGTTAATCAGATTCTTGTGTTCAGTTTGATTGTGAAAAGATTCTAGAAAACTGACAGAGCTAGCTATCCAGCTGAATAGTCAATGATAATTAATAGTGAAATTATACTCAGAAAATTCAGTGAATGTGTTGTTTTCTCTCTGACACAACTATATTACTGACAAAATAAAATGAATGCAACAGAGATGAGCATTTGTTTTGCTTTAAGACAGCTTTTTTTTTTTTTTTCCTATTTCCCTATTGCATTTTCCCAGGATTCTTGCAGACATAGATGAGTACAGGATCAGGCCCAAATGATTTCTTGGTGTGTGTTATTTTATGCAGTGATGAATATCTCATTGAAGGCTCTGTTGTTCAAGCATATTCACCTGAAATGCTTTCTTTTTCTGATTTTAGCCTGTTTTACATGGTTAAAGTGATGGAGGATTTCAAAAAATAATATAAATCTTCTAAACTGCCTGTCTTTCTGAGAAGAGCTTGAAGACTTCAGATGAGTCAGCAAGTGATATTTAAATAATTTCTCATTTTATTCAACTAGAATGTAATATGGCATGCTTTATGCAGTGTCAGTGGGTTTTTGTAAATGTTCATGTCCGAAATAGAGAGGTCAGAAGCTCTACCACCCTGACTGCATTGTCAGAAACATATTTTTTTTTTTTTAGTTATTTCATTTTCTGTTTATTAAATCCTCTAGATTTAATCAGAATACTTAGCACTCAATAATAATTCAGACATAATTTGGCTTTACTTTTACGTTTTGAAGAAGCTTCTTGGATGTTCTTACAGAATTTCCCTGTTCTCACGGTGATTTCCAATAATTCATAATATCTTTATATTTTTTGATACGTATAGTAAATATTTTGTTTTACATCACAGTACTGAAGAGTTTATCCCTGCTTAGAAATAAATAAATATGTAAATAATATTAATGCCTTGGATTTTCTGTGCATCTTAGAGAGGTATTGTGACTGAATTCCATTTGTAATTGAGGCATCCATCTGCCATAGACTCTCTCGAAGTTCCCATTTCAGTAAAAGAGACAGAATACGGGGAAGGACAAATTAAATCTCAACATGAGAACACTGTGGGAGATCATGGTTCAGTAGGGAAACCCTTGGATGTGATGTAAAACAGATTACCTTTTTGTTTCTGTTTGCTCTCTAAACCTGTACCTGATGTTAAGTTCTTTGAGAAGAAGACAGTCCTTAAATATCTATTCATCATAAGTTTTTGAGGATGTGTCGCTTGCGGATTTAACAAAAAAATATATTTTTTAAAAAAACAGGCTTAACAAACTCCCATTCAATTTTTACGGTTTTAATTTTTCTAGGGATTTTTTTAAATGAACGGCCATTTTTTCAGTTCATATGACTTTTCAAACTGAAATATAGCTGAGAAAATATAAAACACTTAAAGTCAAAACAAAGTTCATTAGCATCATTATAAGAATCATTAATTGATGAAATGTTATTTATATTTAACCTTTATGAGAGTTTTGCTTGTTCCCTACAATTTAACTCAAGATTTTGATGATTCTTTAAGTTCAGAAAGGCATTTTTCTAACTAGTTCCACCTATTATAACAATAATTGTAAAGCTCTGATCTCTATGGAAACTTTAGCTGGTATTTTAAAGTAATTATAAGGATGAGAGATGACTTTATGATTTCTATAGTCGTTTTCCTCATTCTCATCACTTTGAAAAATGCATTTGATGAGGAACACTGATACAATTCTCTGGACAGGAAACAAATACTATGTTAGAGAGAAAGCACCTGTCTTTAAGCTCAAGAAGTGTTTTATTAATATTATTCTTGTCATTTTAAATGACCCCTTCTGGGGTCATGAGGAAAGAAGGAACATTACAAGGAGAAAATGAGGAATGGTAAAAAGGAAGGCTCCAGAAGATTCTTCAACTTGCTTGGGTTTCTTTAACATTTTTGTTATATTGCTTGGAATGTTCTTTGAAATTTCAGATTAGCTTTAACATCTATTCTGTAATAAATTAGACACTGCAAATATAATCTAAGTATGCACACAAAAACAAAATTCAGGCTACTGGGTTATAGCAATGTTATGGAGATTAATGTTACTCTGGGAATAATTTATTTCTACAGCCAAATTCATATGCTTTAGAATAATTTCAGAAATTTCTATAGATTTTACTAGAACAGAATGACAGAAAATGAGGAAAATGAGAAATTTGAGAAAAAAATATATAAGCAAAAAGTACATTATTTTGAAAAATGTAATCCCTTGTATCCATAATGATTTGCTTAATTTATCATTTTTCCGTTGCTAAAAAGCTAGTTCTGCAATTAAAAAGTTTGTACTGAGAGTAATAGCCACCACTTTAATCAAGTGAGTTTTTCAAATTACATAAGGCAGTAATTTTCAGACTCTGTCCACAGAAAACTCTTCCAGGTGGTAAAGGGATATTTCTGTTTTATTCTGCTACTGTGGTAAAATACTTGGTTAGGTTCCAAAGACTGTAATTACAGAATGAATTTCCAGATATTTTTTTCCATTAAACCAGTCTTCATCTACTGCAGCTGTTTCATATCTTCTGATTTTTTCAAAGTTTTAATACATGATCTTTTTCATTATGAGTAAATGTTAGGTGGCAATCAGATTATGGAACTATTTGGAGAAATACAATAAAGAAATGAGTCTTGAATACTCATATGATTTTCAGAAAGGGATTTTATAGTTATTCATTTTCCTCAGAGAAGTTTGGTTAGTTAAAAATAGTCTTGAATGTGCTGTTTATTTCATCTTGGAGACAGAAAACTGCTGTTATTGCTTCGTATCTAACCTACTTATTTGAATCAATGTATTTAAAGAGGTGAAAACCACTAATCGATGAGGGAAGAAGGTTTGAGAAAAAGGTGGCTGTGGAAGAGAGCCTTAAGCAATAAGTTACTTGCAGAAGGGAAAAAGTCACTGATCATTTGCATCTATCTGCTAAGCAGGTTTCCACTTCACCTTCTGGGTTTCTCCCTCTATTCCCACATTTCATCCACTCCCTCCTCTGTTCTGCTGAATGTTACTTGTGGATAAATTTTAAATGAAGGAGATGTAGATGGCTGGTGCAAAGTAGGATTGACAGTGAGGAGGAAAGCAAAGAATGTCTTGCAGGGATAATACAAAGGTTAACCATTGTAATTTGGGAAAACGATAATTGGCAAACAGGCTACTGTTTAGTAATACTGTTTTCAAGTAGATACCTCCTGAATTTTTTTACGACAAAGGTGATGAAAAAGGTGGCAGAGCTGCATGGTCCAGGGCTGCACCTTCCTTTGATATCTGTGGAAAGAGAATCTGGCAAATGACAGAGGATAGTTTCACAGATCACTGCTCATCAAGAACTGGGGAGAACAAAGAAAGTGATGAAGTACTTCCCTGTGTTCTCCTAAGTGTAGTCCTTTTACCAGGAACACTACTAGGCACCAGTTAATGCTAAATAATATTCATGATGATAACCAAAGTTAAAAAATGTTTATCCAAGAAGCAAACATACCAGAAGACAGGTCTAAAAAGAGTAGTTTGGAGAAGCTCAAGCATTTAATAAAATTTAGAGTTCTTTGTTATACCATTTTCTTGCTAGCCATTCTCTTCTCTTACCCAGAAAATAGAAAAGGCCTGTAATTCACTACAGAAATTGTCATAATGCACTTAATTTGATTCATTCCTGTGTACACTTGTATTATGTCCAGAGTCAGCCTTGTTATTTAAGACATTAATATTCTTTGAAGAAATCTGCCCCATCACAGTGAGTGACTGGCTGGGTTAATGGCACATGGCACAGCTCCTTCTAGTTGGTCATTAATCTCCAGGAAATGCCCTGTGCTTTAATTTTTATTGCTTAATTAGCAACCTCATCTATCTAAACAAGTGGCATATGACCTGAAATAACAATGTACACAGCAACAGTCATTTTCTCAGAGCTTTTAAGCTACACTATAGGCAGATTCCATGCAAGTAAATCAAGGCATGGGCAGTACGTATCTATTCAAGTAACTTAGGGATGTGACACTAAAGTAATATTCTGCAGATATGATCATCAGTAAAATTACATGATCAGTCTTTTCTCGGAGTTGTGGAATGTCAGTAGTTTAAATCAGTGACTAAACTGATGCCAGTAATTTGAAGAGAGAAAGGCTGTGTTTGCATTATTCCTCTTACAATTCAGTGTTCCATATATCTAATCAATATTGCCATTATATTTTCAATCTGACAGTGGTTAGCCATGATTTTAATCACTGCATGGTCTGCATGAACACACACACAGAAACTCAGAGTACATTCCTACATGGAATATAAACTAGCATTATTGCATAGAGCTTGGGTCATGGGAATCTATACTTTGCACTTGTGGCCATTAACTTTTTCTCTCTCTGCTTTGTTTATTTTCCACATTCTTTCTCTACTTAAAAATGCTTCTTTGGATTGTAACTCTTTATAACGGAAACCAATTTTTGATAAGTGCATGTATGGTACGTAACCCACAGAGGACTTTTGTACAGTCTTGGACAACTGTGTACAGAAAAAACTCAGTACAGCATCAAGTAAACCTAGAATCTGAAAGTTGACTTCTGCCTTTGTAATTGACTTTATAAACAACAGGTAAATGCTTTATTTTTTTTGAAGACAGAAAATAAATACAAAAGATGTGTTAATATTTCAGTTTGCATCTTCTATATTTTGATATTGCTTGCCTAGTAATATCTTGACTCATTTTTCCATGTTTTCCATGACTACTTTTCCATGTGAAATAATAGTGTTGCACAAATAAAATCTTGACTGGTTTCTGTTTTCCTAGTTCCTTTTTTTTTTTTTTCTGTTTTTTTCCCTAAAAACATTAACGTTAGGTGTTCATCATCAGTGTAATTCAAACTCTGTGAATGGGAATAGATTAAATGACTTACAAGGGCTCAGGTTCATAGAAATTATTTTCTAAATGTAATTTTTGTGAATTCAACAGTTGTGTACTCTATTATTAAAAAGAAAATTAGATTGCTTGGGTTACAAGCCAGAGACACTTCATTAATGGGTATGGTTCAACACATGTAGAGTCTGAGTCCTGTTTCAGTAATAATTTTTCGCACATTTCTTTGAATCATCAAGTTGCAGTCCAGCTGTTCTACTTTACTTTGTAGTTACACTGAAATTCCAGATATCCTAATCTATATACACTATTGCCAATGTCCATCTGCTTAAAATAATGAAGAGTTACTTAACAAAACTGGGGACAGAACAAACAAAAACCTTAGTATGCTCATTTTTGCTGTGCTATTGGATTTTGTCAGCTTTCATGAGTTTGAAATACATATACATATTATACACGTGTCCAGTTTTAGTACAGCATAGTAGTAACAGAAAAGTTGTGAAACCTAAAATGGAAGCTAGTGTTGTCCTAAGCATGCACAGAGCCCCTTAGTATCTCTGCATGATTTTATTTTAATTCAAAAAGTACACAAGACATTCAGGAGATTTGGACTATTGAACTTCTATTGCTGATTGGACTTCAAAGTCTGTTTTGCATTAACTAGCTGTTTATTCACATTAAAAATAATAATAATAAAAAGAAAATAAATAGTTTCCTTTAACTAAATAAATTTCTATCAAAAACACACAATATAAAGGTTACTAAGAGAGAGCTGAACCTGTTTTTTGGAAGTCCATATAAAACTTCTGGTAAGTTAAAAAAATTGCTAGCATGACCAAATTCACCTCATAGTTGAGGAGATACATAACTAGTTTTGGTCCAGAACAATATAAAAATCAAGTTATAAATGAGTACAAACCTCTTTCAGTATATAGGCAACAAAAATGCATTCATTATTTACCATACTCTATGAATGTCATGGGTGTAATGGTTTCCTTTAAGCATTTGGCAAACACAGCTAATACGTATTCAAAAAAGTAATTTTCCACTCAGAGAACTACTTCTTGTAAGCACACATGGAAAGAACTGTCAGGAATGCAGTGCTTTCTCTGCAGTTCTCTGCTATGTTCACGCAGTCAAGACAGAAGTTTTAAATGTATAGGAAATTAACAGCTGGCATCAAATCCACAATTAGATATGGAAAGATCATCTTCTTGTGAGAGCAGACGTTCAGTGTTAATACATAGCTGTAGTTGTTAGTTTTCTCTTTTGTGTCTTTAAGCAAAACCCCTTTAAAGTTTAAAGCAAATTTCTGCAAACTTCTTAAAACAAAATAAATCTGTGACACTTACAGAGATTCACATGATAGACAAAATTGCCTATTTTTTATTTTTTAATCTGTGTTCCTGTGCTCCTAGTAAGTAAGGGAAGACAGCTGTAGCTGAACAAACAGATAATAGTTTACCATGCCTCTAACTGTATTTCTCTCCTATTCATGTAATTTTGGCTTGCTTGTTGTCTGTATGAGAACAGGTTGCCCAGAGAGGTTGTGGAGTCTCCTTCTCTGGAGATATTCAAAACCTGTCTGGATGCCATCCTGCACAATGTGCTCTAGGTGATCCTGCTCAGCAGGGGGATTGGACTGGATGATTTTCAGAGGTCCCTTCCAACCTCGGCAATTCTGTGATTCTGTGAAGTGTGGATAGCTTCTGTTTTCATGTATATGACCAGATATGCTAAGACTTGGAGGAGAAAAACAGGTAATATACAACTATGTTCTATTTCTAATATAAATTCATTATAAATAAGTAATTATTGATATATATGTAGAGTGTAGCTGATTAATGCTACTCTTCTTCAGTACTTTTGTCTGTATCCACACTGCTTAAATTTTGGAGAAAGATGCATTCAAATTCAGCTTTATTGGCATTGCCATTCTTTTAGCCAAACAAAATGGCACAGAGAGAGTGTGTTCACATACCATTCTTTATGTATTCAACCATCAAGAAGAATATTCAGGATTAATGTTTTATTTTCTATTCCACGTTTATTCCTTCTTTCAGTTCAACTTTGCCTTTCATTATTAAATGCACTTCATATAAAGCATCTGCCAGTTATACTCTTATTTCATCAGTATTTTGATAATTGAAGTTTTAAGAACTCCAGTAATGTAGACTGCTTTTTGGAAACATTATATTTTGAATGGCTCTTGAATCTGGTGGAATTTTTTATTTGTAGGTTTTAAGTGATATTTATTCCAATGTAAAATTATCAACTAGGACAACAAAATTTAGATATTATATATATTTGGGAAAAGGCGTATCTTTCTGTCTAAAATCCAGTAAAGTACCATAAACAATAACACAGTTCTTGCCTCAAAGATGTTAAAGGACATGTCTATAATACGGGGGGAAATAATTGAGATAGATACATTTTTCTGTCTTTTGCTATAAACCACATACAAATTCATTGGCTAGAAACCAAAGAGAAAAATAAGGGGTTGTGATAAAATCATGTCTTAAGCACAGAAACACAAAAGTTAGAAATGACGCTAGTCTTTTTCCTTTCATTGGTTAGCTTTTTGAAAAGTGCATCAGAAGAGTGTAGACATGCATTCTGCTGCCTTATGCGGACGAATTATCAAAATGCTATGTGCCAGTTTACTTAATTAGCAATCTAACAAATATTTCTAGAGACACATGCACAAGACAATCTTTAAAATCCTTTCTAGATAATTAAAGATTAAATAATTCACTATTATAAATGTTATAACACTAAATAATACTAAAAATATTTATAGAATCTCAAGTAAAATATTTAAAATAATTATTTTTTAAAAATGTTTTCATCAGTGTGATTTTATTTTGAAAGATTACAGGTGCACCAGATTAATTCCTTATTACCAGATAGAGTGGTAACTAATCCTATAACTTCCTAAGTATTAAATACTGTGTATAATTGGACGATAAGGTTGTGGTTAACTCATTTGTAAAAATTCGCAAAGTCATAATTATAAAAAAATGTGAACATTTGATGTGCATATACTAATCAAGAATATGTATGAAATGTACTGCACACTTTATATGATTTAGTGGATATTTGGCAGTATTTTGTATGAAAAACTGTGAAGCAGAACTTTGTGGCATAGTAAAAATGCTACCCTTACATCTCTCTGGGTCTTAGTCTCCATTTAAACAGTTTTGATTATACTAAAACTGTTCCCTTCCACATACATCGCATTCTAAAAATGTTCAATATTATATAATTGGAAATTACTTCAGAATACTGTATATTAACGGTTGTATTGTATGTTTCAGCGCAGAAAAAAAAAGCTCTGTTTAAGTTTTAATTAATTATGCTGTTATGCCTTGTCATATTCTCACCATATACACGTAACACAGCTAAGTGTTGCAGCTGCAAGTCTGACTGTCATTCAGGTTCTATTGCTAACTTTAGAAGGTTATTCTTTAATTTGCACTGATGGTATAAAAAAGAGCAGCTCCATTGAAGTCAGTGGCAATGTCCAAAGAATTTTAGGAAATTAACCAAACTCTGCTGAAGACAGAGAATTTCATTAGGCTTTGGATAAAGAACAGAAGTTAAGAAAGGAAAGACTTTCTTCTGTGTTGTCATACGTTATGTACAGGTGTTTTTGATTTTTGCCAAACGAACACTGCTTTTACCTAAAGTGAGAAATGAGGCAGAGTTTAATTGGTTTCCTATTCGTTAAAGCAGGTGAATGTTGAGTCCCATTTTAATAAGCACGAAAACCAGACAAAAATGATACTGTTTTGAAGGAATTGGCTGATGCAGTTGCCAAGCCACTCTCCATCATATTTGGAAAGTCATGGCAATTTGGTGAAGTCCACAGTGAATGGAAAAAGGGAAACATCACTCCCATTTTTAAAAAGGGTAGAAAGGAGGACCCAGGGAACTATAGACCAGCGAGCCTCACCTCTGTGCCTGGGAAGTTCGTGAAACAGGTCCTCCTGGAAACAATGTCAAGGCACATGCAGGTGGAGATGATCCAAGACAGCCAGCATAGCTTCACCAAGGGCAAATCATGCCTGACCAATCTGGTGACCTTCTGTGATGGAGTGACTGCATCAGTCGGCAAGGGCAGACCAAATAATGTCATCTAAGCTGATCAGAGGGCTGGAGCACTTCTCTTATGAAGAAAGGCTGAGACAGACGGGGGTGTTCAGCCTGGCAAAGAGAAATCTCCGTGGAGACCTCATTGCAGACTTTCTTTACTTAAAGGGATCTTATAAAAAAAAGATGGAGAGCAACTTTTTACTCGGGCAGATAATGATAGGACAAGAGGGAATGATTTTAAATTAAAAGAGTGGAGATTTAAATTAGGTGTTAGGAGGAAATTCTTCATTCAGAGGGTGCTGAAGCACTGGAACAGGTTGCTCAGAGAAGTGGATTTACTCACAAAAGTTTTAATTTCTGAAAGGTTTAATTGTGAATGGAATATTTTTGAAGGAGATATATATTTTTGCTGACTAATGTTAAAAGTGAAAAAAATGCATTTGGGAAGCTTAAGCACAGATCCTATCCCATCATCATATGGCTGTATGGCGAATTCTTCATCAAAATCCATTAAATGTTAGATATGAATCTAACTCTTAATTTGAGTTCTCTAGCTCATGATACTATTTGCTGAAAGTATATTTCCAGTATAATTGATAGAATTAAGTTTTAGCAACAAATTTTCATTATTTAGGAAATTAGCATATTTAAGACCAAAGTCTGGTTCATGTTATCCTAATGGTGATCTTATTTAAATGATGAAATTTTGTTTACTTACATCAAGTTATGAACATTTTTAACCAAATATATGGTGTGAACTTATCATGGGACCTGTGCTCTGATAGCACTTTCAATAGATTTGCAAAAATAAAAAATAAATATTTTCACCACAGGATGATCCAAAAATATAGAAGGATCCCGATTTTGATCTCAGAGTAGATTTGAAATACCATGTAAACTTGAAAGTTTTTTTTTTTTCCTCAAAAATATCACACAAATGTAAATAAATGCATCCTTAGCTCATATAAATTGACATGGGTCTATTAATTTCAATGAAGCAGTACGACATTAAATCAGATGTGGCCTTAAAATACAAACAAATCCCAACAGTCACATACAGTAATTGTGCTAGCTTAAAAGAGGATAAAATACTGTGATTTGTAGATAATAATACAGAGTTCTCATAAATGACAAATATACAGGGAGATGGGATTTTTCCCGGATGCATCATTTTAGTTGTCACATGCATCTTTTAAAAGTTCTGGTGCCACCAGTATTTATCTGGCTCAAATCTCTGATTACATTATTTTGCTAATTGCAGAGCTGCCTTCAGCTGAACACAAATATTATCCTGTGCCAGTATACTCATGCTGGCAGAAACCTTGCACGTTAAGGAGCCAGAAATATTGAAAGGCCCTAGACTGTTACTTTTTTTTAGAGCCATTCATGAAAATTCTGTCTAATAAGGGAACAGTATAACATATGCTGCAGGTAGATTATGCCTGTATTTACTTCTTTTTTTACTCCATACTTATACTATCTTCACTGTAGTAAATATAATAGCTTGTAATTTATGCAACTATGAATTTAATTTAAAAAAATCAAGCCTTGAGTAAGCACACAAAATAGCGTGCAATGCTTCAAAAATGCTGATCAAACATAATAGATTTATTGTCATAGACAAAATGTGCTGAATATTGACAGACCTTATGAAGCATGGCAGTAGTTTTATGTGTGTATGTAAAGGTATATTTAAAATACATTACTTTATGATTAAAAATGGTTCAATAAATTTTGATAATAGAAACTGTAGGTTAGTAGGCATGCTCTTTAAGAGAAAAAAAAAAAAACAACAAACTTTCTATGGCTTTAGCAGGACCTGGAAACAAATCTTAATACATGCAGCAGGTATACAATGTTTTTGAAGAAGTTTTGACAAAGAAATTGAATTATAAGTGAGATAATGCACTTGAATAGTTGGAATACAAGGTTTGTCCACTGGGGAAGGTTACAGCTAGTTATGCTTTAAGTCCAGTTGACTAATGAATAATGTTGAGGCTAGAAAACTAGGTAGTAACTGGAACGGTAAAGTGTTCCCTGGCACATTGAAACTACAGTGTAGGAAATGGTAGAATCATAGAATCATAGAGTGGTTTGGGCTTTGGATCATCTAATTCCAACCCTTGCCATGGGCAGGGACTGTTCAGGGTGGCTGAAATTGTTCACTGATGATTTGACCTGGAAAAAAAAAGCAAAACACCACACCACAAATTATAACATTTTGCTGATTTTCAGATTTAGAATGTATTGTTTCTCTGATATTTTAATGGCCTAATTGACAGAGGTCTGTTTTTTGTTTATCTTAGTATCCAACCTTGAGTATTCTCTAAAAGAAAAAAAACCAACAACCAACCAAACAAAAAAAAAACCACCTAACACAAACACACACACGAAACAACCTCCAAGCTTTTAAGCATGCTTAAGACATGTAGCTAAGAAAAGCTATAGATGTACTTTATCAGATTTTAGGTATTACAGATAATTTGGTGTTACAAACTACCATGGAAGAACATGTCTGACCCAGAAATCTAGGAGAGAAGATTTAAATGAGGGCTGTTATACACTATGATACATAGAAAGTGAGGAGCCAAATTTATGCATTTCAATCATTTCTTCTCTGAAATCAAACCTGGGAATGCAAAAGTGGCAATAGAAATGGAAGTAAAAGCAATACTACTGAGCATGAAATTAATCAAGGCTGGCAAGCTTGTCAGTTTTATAGCACACCTTCCAGAAGCATTTACAATGCTAATACATTTATGTAGAGAGAGACTTGTGATTTTAAAAGCTGCTGTGTCACACTTCACTTTCACCAGAATACAGCAATCCCTTGCCAATATAGACATATTGCTCAGCATAATGTGAAATTGCAAATCAGCTGGACACATCCACATACAGTCAAGCAGCAAGGCTGTTTGTTAATCAATATGCTGAGCAGCTATTAAGAACAGAATATGACACAGGAAAAAGCTGGAAATTGGCCTTCCTGAAAAAGTCTTTTTGCAAGTGAATATGTGAAAAGCAGCATTGGAATCTACTTGTGTTGTGTTTGTTGTTGTGTTTGTTGTTGTTGTTGTTGTTTAAGAATGCAATAAATGCCATCGAATGCAATAAAATTAACACTCAACCTCTTGCTGCATACTGCCACTGTTCCAAAGAGATACTGTGATCAAATGAGATGCTCTATAAAACAGAAAACTTGACCATGTAAAGCTATGCAACACAATCAAAAAGTAAGAGCACCATCACCTGTCAGTATAGTCATTGGCCCATTTTTTTATACTTATCTAAAAGTTCCCAAATATACTTCCCTTACCAGCATAGAAAATAAATAATGCAGCCAAAGCCTCTTATCTTAGTATTTGATTTTTATCTTTAGTATTTGATTTGAATTTTATTTGTGTACCTTCAAGGAATGATATGCTAGTAAAGTTGTGTTGTAATGACTTGAGCAGAAATAGTGTCTTTCGTCTATCTGTCTTTGCTGTATATAAATCCAGAATAAAGCCAATATCATTTCATAGAAGATGAATTTTACTTCCTTTACATTTTATTTCCTTTTTCAAGAAAATGTCTCAATTTCTTTTGTCAAGAGCAAAGTACACCAATTTTTAATTCTCATTTCCTTGTGAGAAATTTGAAGTGGGAATGATACAGGATACCCAAACTGTACAAACTTGAGTAGATAAAAGAAATGTCATAAATTCTATTTATTTGGTGTGTGTACGTAAATGATATGTCTCAGTACTCTTGCATTTCATTTTCTTTCTTCAGTTCTTTTACAAGTCAAAACACTATCAATAGTCTATCTCATTCATGAAAAAGACAAAAATCAACTCATTTTTGAGCACATTTTCACAGGCAAAAAGAAACAGGAAAGAGTTTTAATTGCAGATAACACGGGATCATACAGTTTTTTATTTCATTCTCAGAAGCATTCTCATAGTTTCACACTGTGTGTTGGGCAGAGCTTTTCATTTTAAGAGGGTACCCATGTTATTATACAAATGGTAACATAAAAAGCACAAACAGGGTATGGTAAGTAGATAGCAAAGCAAAAACAGCATTTCAGAAAATATATGAAATGGACTGCCTTGTTGACTTTCTTTACTACTCTGCTCTCACTTCTTCTTTCCCCAAAATTTTGAGTGATATTAATACGTAGAAGCCAGGGAAAAATACTAAGGTTCATCATAAGTAAACGGAAGAGGCAACAAGTGTTGCAGTTCCAGCATATACACTTCAACGTGTCTGAGTTTGCAGGAAGCTTAGAAAATACTGTGAGGAAATATATCCAACAGATCTTCAGGGAAGAAAGGAGAAAAAAGTTCTATTTGTTTGGAAAATGCTTCCAGCTAATTAGATCGCTGAGCAGCCATGCCAAACAGTTAAACACTTGTACATTTTAATGCAGCGTTTATGGAACACTTATTTCTTTTGGTGCAGTTTCATTGAGCTGAAAAGGGTAGAGCTTGTTAGGTATTTTTTAACAAGGCATTTTTTCATTAATAAGGTCAGTGGGTCAGTGGATTAAATTGAAGTGACTTAAAGTTGTATTATAAAATTCAAGAAATCTTCATGTTTGGAAGAAGATGGGCTACAAAATGCTCAATTGTGCAGATAATAATTGTGGAGATTTGTGTTACCTTATTTATTTCTTTTTCTCTTATTTCTTAGAAAGTAATAATTCTAAAAAGCCTGTATGAACCTTCACAGTATGAGCTACTATATATGTCTACAGACATTTATGAGCTCTGATAACCTCTAACATCCACCAGCATGTAGATATTTTCTCCAGGTTTCACAGTATTTCCTTTATATTTACAATTCTCTATCTCTCTTTGTTGATGTTTTGCCTTTTTTTTTTTTTTTTAATTCTGTGCTGAGTTTCTCAAACACCATTGAATCTTTCTTAGTACAGGAAATAACATAATGGCCTGCACGATTCCTTTCTGTGTAATGCATCTCAATACAAAGCTGTAAACTATATGTGCACTGCATAAAGTTGTTTGTCTTTCATATTCTTTTTCCAATAACAGGTTTAACTTTCCCTTATCATGTACTATAAGAAGCCATTTCCATTTCTGTCAGTGGTGCTAGTTTTATACTAATCCAGTATCAAAACCCCACTATTGTCAAAGAAAAATGTCTTTTGACTTCAGTGATCTTTAAATTAGATTACTTAAGTCTTGATATTTTTGTTAAATAATACTTCGAGTTTATTTGCTGATACCTTTTTCAGTTATCTTTATTTGCCTTAGTAATTACAATAAGTTGTAATTATTTTGGGGTTTATTTAACACCAGTGGTGTAAGGGGGTTATCTGAATCCTGTGCAACTTCTGCATAACCAGACATAAATACTATGTTGGAATTAGTTAGGTTTCTGCAAAGACGTTGAGAGTGCAAAATTCATTCATGAGTTTGCACAGATGAAACCAGAGGCACAGTCTGCGTTATAACTGTCTGCCGTTGCTAATGATGAATAGAAAGAGAAAAACAGATAGACTACAATTCTTGAGATTGTAGTCTGTGTGCTGCCAGGTAGGCAATTATAAAGGTACCTTCCTTCTTATGAACAAAACAAAACTGAAACAATATTTATTGTAACAGCATCATGTCCTTCTGCAATATATGAAAAATTGCTTAGGGTGAACACACGATTTTAGTTATTTCTAAATATGTGACTTCATGTGAATTTTAAAATAAGATAAATCAGGACAATGTAGGTAAACCAGCCTTGCTTCCAGGTTTTGATGTATATGTTTAAGTAGCCATCAAACTGCTAAGCGATCTTACTGCAGTTTGTGCAGGTTCTGTATTCATAGAACTGCAAACAGGAGAAAAAACGAACTGCTATTTTTATCATCAGACAAACGAAATTAATGACAGGATTGATAAAGTTACAGTAGGCAGTAGATAATGCTATGCTATATTTCAAAATAATTATTAACGTTACAAAATAATATTAAAGTTACACTTCTAAGATTAAGGGCAAAAATGTTATGAGAAGATGAGTAAGTTAAGAAAGGAAATACTTTTTTTATTTTCTTTATAATTACTGAGATGCTTATAGTAGCTTGTATATATTAAGCTGTTTGAAGAAGAGAGGTTTTATAGATACATAGGTACATACATATTTATACGAACACTATTCAGTGTGAGCTTTGTTAAAAATTCAATGCTGTATGGTATTTCTTTCACATGTGTGACTGGTATAAAATACAATCATATTAATTTAGCTTTTCTGTTTGTTCCTGGAGTGTTATCTAGAACTGTAACTAAATTTGGCGTGTTGAATTGAAGCAGAAATGAAATTTGTGAGCTCTGTGAAGAACTTCAGGTTTTAACACTCGAAATTAAAGATGTTCAAAGGAACCAGCAGTACAGCTTTATAAGATATGCAATGCCTCTGGTACTCAGCAGGTTTTATGGCTGTGAAAAACAGTTTCATGGGAAGAATGATTATCTAAGACTAGTTTTTCATACCAGCCTCCTTTCTGAGTTATATGCCACCCAAATTCAGTGATTTAACAGACACAGAAAAAGAAAGACTTTCAAACCTGTTATCGATACCTCTTCATTCCCTTGACATAGCTGATCTTTCCCTCTTCACCAATATGATCATATTCTGTAGATCTTTTTGATGGTCATTGTGCATATTTCGAAGTTATTTAAAAACCTATTTTTATTTCTCAGCATGTTTTTCCATGATGCTAAAGATTCTGCAGAAATGATTGCCTTGTTTTTTTTTTTTTTAATGTTGTTGAACAAACCCATAAATAGATAGATATGTAACGAAAGCAATCTTCAAGTTTGCTTGAAAATTCTAAAAGTGACTTGCACCATAAAAAGTATGTATTTATTGGATGGGGGCAAATACTTTAAGGAACAAACACAGGGGCAATAAAATGTAAAATACTAAATTTTACACATTATTTTGATCATGTGACAGTTTTATATCAACCTGTATACTTTCAAATTTGATTTAACAATCTATTATATCATTCAAATAAGTAATTAAAATTAACCTGCAGTTCACGTTAACATGAACTGAATCAGTTAGAAATCTAATGAGAAAATATTTGGATCTATAGATTTTCTGTGTTTTCTTTTAGTCATAGGTAAATGAGCTTACCTTTTATGACTTAGTATCTTCATTTGTAAAGTGAGCCCGATATGGATTGGTTTTGGGTATTGCTCCTAAAAACACGTTCCTGTCCCCTTATAATGCTATACAAGAATTGTTTGCACATGGAAAATATTACAGACCTTGATGTTAAGCTGGAAAAGACAATAAAACAATTATTCTCGTTAAAGGTTGCAAAACACTCAGCAAAGTGTTTCCGTGCAAACATTTGAAACTTCATCTTTGACCTGAAAAAAGGAAATTGTCCTTTGTACTTTCTGTAAAAGACTTGTTTTTATTTTGCAGAAGCTGTGTCTCAAGCTAAGGGCCCCAAACCTTATTTATTTGCCTACTATTTTTGATCAGAAACTATACATATGTTGAAAAGAGCAAACTAAAAGCTTTCGCTAAGACTTTTGAGATGGTTGCTAAAGAAACCTTTGACATTTTACTTAAGCTAAAAAAGTGAAAGACATATAATCTTTGTAGTTTAGAGAGCACATGGTTGAAAGATAGTATTAGTAACAAACAAAAGTATTGTCGTGTTCATAATGCTGCCAGTGTGGATGCAGGACAAACAAAAAGCTAAGGAATTCAAACAGAGTAAGAAACAATACGTGACTTGAAATTTAGATAATCCAAGGCTGAGTACATAGAGTGGTTTTGGAAGAAAATGGAACTGGCTCAAACTATAAAGTCTGTTGTCTATCAGATAGAATAGCCTAATTCTGATGTGTCTGTTTAACATTTTAAGAGAAAAGAATAGTCCTATAAGCAAGCAGCTTTCTGTTAAGGTGGTGGTGAAGAAAAGCTTCCATTCCCCCTCACCCTCAGTGTTGAACATTTCATCCCTGAAACAGTTTCAGACTTTTTTTTTTTCCCTTCATACTGCTTGTAAAAACAATAATACATTTGCAATAAGGCTGGAATTACTACATTTTTTTCTGTCTCCTCCAATGATAACATTTTTTTTGGGGGATGAACATTAGTGCAAGCATCATCAGAATGTGGCTTATAGATGTTTTGTCTGTTACTCTGAAGCCTATTCCTCTAGTTTTTGATGCTCTGTAGAAACACAGACATTCTAGATGAATTACTAAATAAACTTCAGACATGTAAAGTAGCTATGACCTTAGCTAACAGGGTAATTGCCTCTTATACACAGGAATTGTATTTAAACTACTTTGCAACACAGTGTCAAATGAATAAGGTAAAACAACACCTTTCAAATGGAACAGAATAGAAAAATATGCACGGCATTAAATGACGTAAGACCATATAGCTCCATTCACTTGTAGAGGAACTGAACTGGTATCAAAGTTTCCATGAATGTCATACGTAAGTGATAAATGGCCAGTAGCGTTGAATGGGATGCCTAATTTGTAGGGAGAAATAACATGACAATAACTGAAGACACTCTAAGAGGTAAAGGTAGTAAACAAAACACTTTTTCAAAATGCATAACTTTCAAAGTACATCTTTGGTGATTTTATTTTATTTTGTTTTGTTTTGTTTTATTTTATTTTATTTTATTTTATTTTATTTTATTTATTTTATTTTACTTTATTTTGCCAAATTGTACCAAACTTAATGGATTAAAAGAGTAAAGGAAAGAAAAACAGGGTTGCTGAGAAGAACCACACAAATCTGGCAACTAATAAGCTTGATTCTTCTGAGCAAATAAAAAATGTATTTTTCTTGTTATTTGTAGAAGAAACAGAAGGCATCATCTCAGAGACAGATACGTTTTCCTGTGGGAAAGAAAAATGGCAAAGACTTTGCTGATATGCTGGAAAAGATGATAAAGCAATTACTCTATTTGAAAGTTGCAAAGCATTAGGCCCAGGTGAATTTGATACCACAGTGCTGAAGGAAGTAGCAAGAAAAATAGTTAAAATATCAGATACATGTTTTGATGATTCATAAACTCATAGGAACAAGATATCTTATAAAGGCTATCAACTTAACTATGTGACATTACGTGCAGCAAAACATTGATATCAAAGGAAGCAAATAATTACAGTTTAAGTAGCAACATACTATTTTTTCCCTAGTAACAACTGCTAGCTGACTTGCTGCTCCCTACTGTCCCAAAGTATAATATTGATTTCCAAAAATCAAAAAGCTCAATTTTTAAATTTTTTCTTCTGATAGCTTTTGCCATATAATGTATGCCTTTCAGTAAAAGATTCAGCACACCACAAAAGTTATTAAAACTTTAGCAGATGTCTAATACTTACTGAATGTAATATAAAACTTAAAAATCTAAACACCTTAAGTGTGTGGTTATTTTCACATGCTCTAGCAAAATACTAATTTCTACATTCCTGCAAGCCTGCTTCAGAAATTGCATTATGAGCTGAGTACCAAGATCAACAGAAAATCTTGGTCTCTGGATAAAGACTTTAGACCAAACTTCTGGCAATGTAAGTAAATCTCTGCCTGTAGATGATGAAATCCTTTTGGATGAACTGATTGCTAGAATCAAAATTTTTTATTTAAAAATCATGAAGCAATCTATGGTATTTTAGAATTATACTGAAACATAAATATTGTCAGCAATGAACATCCAGAGAAAAACTTCTAATATCCACATCTTCATTTGTGAACTAAATAATTATTTCATATGTAATACACACACAAATTCCTGTAGCTGCTGTGCCAAAACAATGATGCTTTTTGAAGTACAATCTACAGAAAAACTATGAACACTTTAGTATAAAGATTAGATTATGAAAAAAATAATAGTTTTAGCAAACTTAGTTGTACTGTGAATGTTGACAAACAATTGATTTGCCTGTTCTTTAAACTTCTATTTTTCCATGTAAAGGTAGACAAAAGTTTTTATAGGACAAAAGAAAGAACTAAAATATGGATATGAAAGCTAAATGAGTGAATCAGTCACATGTGTAATCTTATAAAAACACTCTTTTTTAGATGATTTATAGAAATCTGTAGGCAAAGTAAAATTTAGAATGTACTACCTACATATTATTTAGTTATTTTAATGCTTCTGGATCAGCCAAAAAATATGGTATAATTACTTAGTACATAATTATCCTTACTGCATACAATAAAGCATGTATTGTCTGTACACAAATCAGCATACTTTTCAATAGGCAAGCAAAATTTTTCAGATGGGTAAGCTGCCTGTGTTACTAACTTTATTAGAGACATTTCTTGATGTCAATACATGTGGTAAATGCATGGTCTTAACTTTTTGGAATTACGAATCATGGCTCATAGTCTTCCATCTAACACACCTGTTGTGAGTTTATCGCAGCCAGCACTAAACACCCATGCAGCTGTTCACTCACTCACCCCCAGAAGGATGGCGATAGTGTAGGAAGAGCAAAAGTGAAAAAACGCATGGGTCAAGATAAACACAAGTTTAATAAGTGAAGGAAAGAGGGAAAATAATAATAATAATAATAATGAAGTGATGCCAAGGCAATCACCTACCACCTCCCAGAGGCAGATTGATACCCAGCCAGTCTCCAAGTTACATTTGAGACATAGCCTCCCAGTTTTATTTCTGAGCATGATGTTGTATGGAGTATCCCTTTGGCCAGTTCAGGTCAGCAGTCCTGACTGGTATCCTCCTTCTTTGGTATCCTCCTTCTTGCCTATCCCCAGCTTGCATGCTATGGGGGCAGAGTAAGAAAAAGAGAAAGCCTTGGCACAGTTCAAGCACTGTTCAACCACAGACAAAACATTGTGTTACCAACACAATTCTAGTCACGAATCCAAAACACAGCACCATATGGGCTGCTATGAAAAAAGTTAATTCCATCCCAGCCAGACCCAGCATACCACTACCATATTTATTGGTAGGTCATGTACATGAGTACGTTTGCTGGCAACCAATTCATTGCATAGTGTAAAATGCAATAAATTTTTACTGCCACAAATTAAAGTTTATCAATGCAAATTCAAAAGGCTCTGGTCAAATAGCAAAATAAACCATCTCATTATTGGCACTTCATCCTTAGCTTCCTTATCTGCTGTAGGACTATCCTGCATAGGCATTTTAAGCATTTAATATAAAAATGGTATATTCTTTACATTAATCTTATTCAGACCTTCTTGTCCATGTAATACAAGAAATGGCACAATCTGATGAACTGCAGCTTGATACTTAGGAGATTACTGGACAGAAACAATGTTACCTCTGAAATGATGTTTCCTTTGAGAACCTGTGTAAAGGTTGATATTGTTTTAGAAGACTGGAAAAGGGGGAACATAGTGCCAAATGTTAAAATGGCAAGAAAGAAAAGCCAAGTCTAGCTTGTCAGTTTAGCTTTAATTCCTGGAAGATTTTTGAGCATATATTTAAGCAAATGATTTGTTAGCAGTTGCAAAATAAGGAAGCAATGAGTAATAGCAGACATGTATTTGCCAACAAATTACAACGATTTTTACAGACTGGCAAGAAGCAGTACGTGTCGTGCATTCTGACAAATGTTTCAGCGCTAACATGATATTCTCTTATGCAACTAGGAAATCTTGGGCTAGATTAAATTTCTAAATTGCTACTAAACTGCATGCAAAGTTGGCTGGATAGCTGTGTGAGCTGTCAGTAATTCTTAGTAAAGTGAAAGGACAAGCCAACCACAGGTGTCCTTTCTGGAATCAGTTCTTTGCTCTTTTTTTTTTTTTTTTTTTTTTTTTTTTTAATAAGCCTGGATGGTAGAGCAGAGACCAATTTTATTAAATCTGCTGTAACAGAGAAGGAATAGAGAAACAGCATACTCAAGAACAAGCTTTGAATTCCAAATCAGCTTGACAAATTAGAGAAAAGGACCAAAAGATTGGCTGAAATTCTGTGGAAACAAGAGAAAGGAGTTAGGCATAGGAATGAATTATGGACAGCAAAAACATGCTATAGAGAAAAACTGATGAAATACTGTTTCTTCGGAAAAGAATCTTGGAATCTGCATGTACCACATTCTGAACAGGGGTCAGCAAAGCCATGAAGTTGTACGAAATAAGAACATTTTTTCTCTTTTAAATGGAAATAAAGCTTGTAAGACAAAGTAATCATCCAATTCTGCACAGTACTGTACTCTAGGCTGGAATTCTGTGCACAGTTTTGAGCACTGCATTTCAGTAACAAAGTAGACTTGTGAATAAAAAGAAGGAGATGGAGAAGGAGAAGAAAGAAGGAGAAGGAGAAGGAGAAGGAGAAGGAGAAGGAGAAGGAGAAGGAGAAGGAGAAGGAGAAGGAGAAGAAGGAGGAGGAGGAGAAGAACAAGAACAAGAACAAGAACAAAGAAGAATAAGAAGAACAGGAAGAATTAGAGTTGTGTACCTTATGGGAAAAGTGATTAAAGGAGGACCTGATAGCAAAGATCAAGTTGTAAAGGGGTGGTACAAGAAGCAAAGAAATAATCTGATCTTTTTTTTCCATGGTGCATAGGAGGAAAAATGATGGTGTTTAATTGCAGCAATTAAGAGTCAGGTAGAACTTTCTAATTATAAGAATAGTGAAAAACTGATCTGGTAGGAGTGGGGTGTGGGAAGATAGATAAATTTTATCTGGAATGACAGAGACATAGTTTATCCTATACTGAGGTAGAAAAACTTATTGGATTTTTTTGTGTGTGTGTGTGTGATTTTAGGATTTCCTTCTCCTCATAATGACATTAATAATTACACTTAAGCATTCCTGGAACAGAGTAAAAGATCCTGCTTAACATCTGGTGACTACAGAATGATGTCTTCCAATGCTTCCAATTTGTCAAAGACCAAATTTACTAGTAGTTATAATGATTTGTACCTGATCCTTTGAACTTTACTATAAAATGTTAGCCTTCAGATCAGAAATAGTGTTTGTTGTTGTTATTGTTGTTTTTCTCATTCCCAATAGTTGGAATGTGGGAAAATTCTGTTTGTTTCTACTTGGGTGAACAGCAGTGGTTGAGGGCTTCTACCTGAGTGTGTTACTGCAAGGAAGGAGGGAGGGAAGGAGGGAAGGAGGGAAGGAGGGAAGGAGGAAGGGAGGGAGGGAGGGAGGGAGGGAGGGAGGGAGGGAGGGAGGGAGGAAGGAAGGAAGGAAGGAAGGAAGGAAGGAAGGAAGGAAGGAAGGAAGGAAGGAAGGAAGGAAGGGGCAAGTCAAAGAGGGTGACTGGCAGATAAAGTGAAGCTATGGTGTTGCTTTTCTGTAATGTTTAGAAAACAATAGGAAAAAAAAAAAAACACCACCACCACCACCACAAACCATATTTCAGTTTACTTGGTTTGAACATTACAGGACCATTGTTAGCCCGGGAAATGGCAGAATGAAGTCTGAAACAGCATAGAATTTTGGTGAACCTTTGTTGCTTCTCCCATCTCCCCTCTTTAGATCCTATAGTGAGATAAAGATGTAGCCTGTTTTTTAGATCCTATCATGAGACAAAGAACTAGATGAGAAGGTATATGCCAATTGTTTGTGTTTACCTCTTTCATGGAGTGGCTTGATGTTTTGATACGTTATGTTATTGCAATTAATAATATGTGGTGATTTTGTTGTTCTGGTTGCTTTTTGAAGACCCTGTAGTTTGGATTCAACTGAACTGAATATTTCTCTTCCTTATTTCTCTCCTGAGAAAATTTCTCTTCATATATAACAACATTTCTTCTCTATTACGCTTGATAAGAAGAGATTTTTTAACTTTCCTCTTGGTGGAAAAAAAAAAAAGTAAGTCTTATTTATTTTCTTATGTTTGCCATTTTGTCCTTCATATTAAATCTACAATTCTTTCTACAGGAGACATAAAGAAAAAGCGTAAAAGGGAAAGTCTGCAAATAAATTAAATTGGCACATGGAGGCGTTTCCTAAAAATAAGTACATTTATCCAGAGTGAAGGAAGATACTGATCTGTTTCTTTCTTCTTTCTGTCCTGCTTATTGATAGCATCAGAGTTGCTTTTTGTTATGATAAAGAAAAGAAAAGGAAAAGAAAAGAAAAAAGGAAAAGAAAAGAAGAAAAAGAAAAGAAAAGAAAAGAAAAGAAAAAGAAAGAAAAGAAAAGAAAAAGCTAAAATAGTTGTCTAAATACAATGAAGAACAGCCAGAATTTTTAGAAGAAGCAAGCATAAGACAGTAAACTACTTCCATGGACACTTACCCTCCTTAGTTGTCTAACTGAATAAAACAAGGAGTTCACAAATTCTCATCACATTCAGCACTGCATATTCTTTCCTACTTAACAACAACAACAACAAACAAACAAAAGATTTAGAATTAAATCCACCATCTGGAAGATCACAACAATTTTCACACGTTATGGTTTAGGGAAGCAGCATTATATCCAATTTAAACATTTCTGTTACTATAAAATACTATATGGCTCATATGATGCCTACATAGCCTTTCATAAACAATTAAGTCTGGACATCACCTACCTGTAGACATAATATTGTATGTCTAGGCCTATCCAAGTGTTCTATATTTGGCTTCTATTCTTCAGTTTTCCTGAATCAAATTAAAATTCCACTATAGAGTTTTCCTCAGCTCAGGAAAGTGGAAGAAGTTGTAGATGCACACATTCACTTGAACTGAATGACCCTCACATCAATCATAAGCACCACTTGTGCTTGCATGGAAACATCAACTACTGAATTTTCTTTCTGCTTCATGGAGGCATTTGTTTGTGTAAGCCACCAAGGTCCTTCTATGAAAGATGCTGTAGAATCATAAAAAGGTTTTATTGCTTAACAAAGTGTGGATACTTCATCAGTGAACTAAAAAGATTTCTGCCTGCAAAGATGTGAACTCAGTGCTCTGAGGCTGAGTATACAGAATCAGCTGAAAAGGGAGAATCATTTCCAGTGATCAACCAAAAAAAAAAAAAAAAAAAAGTAGGTGTAAGCTTTTTTTTTTTTTTTTTTTCCCACAGAACAAAGTAGTTAGTTTGCCTGTAAAAGTATAGAGTGGTAACAAGATAAAATGCTTTGTTTTAATACTCTTTGCATTATTTACTAGGACGCTATACTAGGACTCCACATTAGAGTCATGGTGTAGGTGTGGCTCACTGTAGCAATCAAGACCCCATACCTTTCTTTGATATTTCTTTAATAATCGTCTTGTGAATCGCCATTTCCATCTTCTTCATAACACCGTAGTAATTCTTTTTTGTGAGGGGTGACTCTAATGTCTCCAATGGTTGAAAATGCTTTCTCAAGAATCTGATTTTTCAAGGTACTGTGTAACATCTGCATGTTTTTGCTTTTTTTTTTTTTTTTTTGGGGTGTGTGTGTGTGTTTTCATACATAGGAATTTTAGAATATGACTGTGATAGAGTGAGTATCAGAGTCTATGAAAGGATATTTTGCATCCCTGTATGGGAAAGTAGCAGCATGCAGTGTAATTACGTACTATATGTAAGATCACATTCACATTATGTCTTCTAGAGAGGGTCCTGATCAGCAAGGTAACGTTTTATTTTAATATACAGTTCATCTATTTCAGTGTTCAGTTTCTTTAAAATATTTTTCATCCTCTTCAAACATCTATTAAATTAGCCGTGTAATATTTTGTTCACAAACCAACATATACAAATACCTGGATTTGTTGATATTGCACTGGAAGTGTGGGCATATGGATTTGGTAATTTTTTAGTGAAAAGTGTGCTTGCCTAAGCTACTGATCTTGTATAGGTCTTGATTCCCATCGACAATGTCTCTCAAAGTCAGAGGGAGATGCTGATAAAGACTGAGGTCAATAATAGATACATAATAATATACATCCCATGGCAGAGCAACATGACAAAAGTATATTGTCTTGGAATAATTTTGTCTAAAGTATTATTGTTGTCATGACTGTCTATAAGTTAATTCTGTGCTTTCCAAGTCACCCAAGTGCTTTCTGAACAATTGCATGTGAGTTACTACTCTGCATTGGTGACTGGGTGTAGTTTTTGTCCTTGGATATCAAGCTCAACTAGTGAAACCGTCACTGGTAAACTGATCTCCAGCTTTCCCTATAGCTACCAATCGTTCTCCGTGAATTGTGCTAGAAATACAATCCAAAAAGACTTCAGCTGGTACAGATAGTCACAACCATGTTCATAGTTTGCACAGAATATATTTTTGAAAGGAAAAAAAAAAGGCTTATCCAGTTATTGTACTGGGGTCTTGAACTGCAACTCATTTCTGAAGAGATCTGTCAAAAAAAGCCAACAAACAACCCACCTTGGTATAGTTTCTTTCACTTGACCATGAAACATACTCAAAGAGATATACAGGAACATGTCTGAAACAACAGTATTGTTTCTTTTAAAAGGCTCCAGTTAATGGTTCAAGAAAAATAAATTAAATAATAATAAAGAAAAAAAATTGTCTCAGATGCTTTATAATTGTTCATAAAATATTTTTGGGTGGAATGACTCCTGGAAAAGTTGCCAGGGTCACTGAGACCCATGGCATTGTGCTGAGTAAGTTACACTAATTCTTAGATACTCAGTTTTCCAAAAGAAATTGCTATTCTTCTCCCCCCCCCCCTTTTTTTTCCATTCTTATTCTTATCCTTCTTCTAATCCTTCTTGCTCTTCTTCTTTTTCTTTTCGTTCTTCTTCCTGTTTTCCCTTTCTTTCATTTGCACTTAGTCCTTAGATTTGCTAAGGAAATTGCCAAAATCCAGGAGGAAATGCACAATTTATATAATTGAAGGGAATAACTTGCATGTACAAATGATACCAAAATATGTGTCACTCCTGCACAGGAGAGAGATTAAGCTCTCCATGCAAACTTTAGCCTTTAGGGCCCAATCCTGTAATCGCTGAGTTCAGTTGCAAAATTCCAATTGACCTGAAATTCCCAGTGGCATTTTTATTTCATTTCAGAGAAGAACAGATCATGTTATTCCTATATGGTGAACTTCAGTTTTCCTTCGTACGCATCAGTTTTCTTCCAACAAGTGTAAACCCTATTATTTAATTTCTTTGAAAATTTATTTTTTTCTGCTCTTAGTTTCAGGAGAAATTGGGACTTAAAAAGCATGTGCTGTTTCTACCCAAATTAAGCCTGTACTCCACTCTCCACTCTAGCCATTTGACTGATGTTCTTACTGTTGATTACTATGGGTCATCAATACATACATTTACAACAATACATTTACAATATTTCAACAAATGAGAAATAATAGCCAGACCTGAATGAGATCTTTTTTTTAAATGCTTTTCTCCTTTTTTTATGCTCCAAAGTGTTTGTAATTGAATGATGCAATTCTAAGACAGCAATTCCAATTTCAAATATATGTATAAGAGTTTAAACCGAAGATTTGAACTTGTATTAAAAGAGACTTAAAACCAGTCTCCGTATATTTAAAGTAACTCTCTTGTCTCAGTAGAATTTTACATAACCATATTTTTCCTCTGAATTGGAGCTCACTTCAATCACAGAATCACAGAATCACAGAATCGTCTAGGTTGGAAGAGACCTCCAAGATCATCTAGTCCAACCTCTGTCCTAACACTAACAAGACCTCCACTAAACCATATCACTAAGGACTACATCTAAACATCTTTCAAAGACCCCCAGGGATGGTGACTCAACCACTTCCCTGGGCAGTCCATTCCAATGCCTAGCAACCCTTTCAGTAAAGAAGTTCTTCCTAATATCCAACCTAAACCTCCCCTGGCGCAACTTGAGCCCATTCCCCCTCGTCCTGTCACCAGGCACATGGGAGAATAGACCAACCCCCACCTCTCTACAGCCTCCTTTAAGGTACCTATAGAGAGCGATGAGGTCTCCCCTGAGCCTCCTCTTCTCCAGGCTGAACAACCCCAGCTCCCTCAGCCGCTCCTCGTAAGACTTGTTCTCCAGACCCCACACCAGCTTCGTTGCCCTTCTCTGGACTCTCTCGAGCACCTCCATGTCCTTCTTGTAGCGAGGGGCCCAAAACTGAACACAGTACTCAGACACAGACACAGACACAGATTTCTAGGTTGGAAGAGACCTCAAGATCATCGAGTCCAACCTCCGACCTAACACTAAGCACTCCACTAAACCATATCGCTAAGCTCTACATCTAAACGTCTTTTAAGACCTCCAGGGATGGTGACTCCACCACCTCCCTGGGCAGCCCGTTCCAATGCTTAATAACCCTTTCGGTAAAGAAGTACTTCCTAATATCCAACCTAAACCTCCCCTGGCGCAACTTGAGCCCATTCCCCCTCGTCCTGTCACCAGGCACGTGGGAGAACAGACCAATCCCCACCTCACTACAGCCTCCTTTAAGGTACCTATAGAGAGCGATGAGGTCTCCCCTGAGCCTCCTCTTCTCCAGGCTAAACAACCCCAGCTCCCTCAGCCGCTCCTCGTAAGACTTGTTCTCCAGACCCCACACCAGCTTCGTTGCACTTCTCTGGACTCTCTCGAGCGCCTCCATGTCCTTCTTGTAGCGAGGGGCCCAAAACTGAACACAGTACTCGAGGTGTGGCCTCACCAGAGCCGAGTACAGGGGGACAATCACCTCCCTAGACCTGCTGGCCACGCTGCTTCTTATACAAGCCAGGATGCTGT
This sequence comes from Cygnus olor, assembly GCF_009769625.2. Classification (NCBI taxonomy): domain Eukaryota; kingdom Metazoa; phylum Chordata; class Aves; order Anseriformes; family Anatidae; genus Cygnus; species Cygnus olor. The sequence goes on along the minus strand of NC_049171.1, from coordinate 106,325,081 downwards.
TGGCCTTCTTGGCCACCTGAGCACACTGCTGGCTCATATTCAGCTGCCTATCAACCAGTATTCCCAGGTCCTTCTCGGCCAGGCAGCTTTCCAACCACTCATCTCCCAGCCTGTAGCGCTGCTTGGGGTTGTTGCGCCCCTGATGCAGGACCAGCTCAGGGTACCGGGTATCCAGAGAACAACTGGTCTTGCCGCTAAAGACTGAGGCAAAGAAGGCATTGAGTACCTCAGCCTTTTCCTCATCTTTTGTAACTAAGTTTCCCCCCGCATCCAGTAAAGGATGGAGATTCTCCTTAGTCCTCCTTTTTGTGTTGATGTATTTGTAAAAACATTTTTTGTTATCTTTAACGGCAGTAGCCAGATTGAGCTCCAGATGAGCTTTGGCCTTTCTAATTTTGTCCCTGCACAGCCTCGCAACATCCTTATAGTCCTCTTGAGTAGCCCGCCCTCTTTTCCAAAGATTATAAACCCTCCTTTTTCTCCTAAGCAATTTGGATGAAAAATTTATTTGACCTATTTTAATAACTTCACTACTGTAAGTCATATCTAAATACACAGGTATGTAGGCATTCACAAATAGAACATATGAAGGTGATTTCCCTGTGATGTTATCAACGTTTTCTGTGTTGCTTTTATTTTAGCTTGCAAAATACTGGTTTGGACAAGCAGCGTTGGCCTCATCTGTACTATCCAGCTTGGTGAAGCAACACCTATACATTAGAGATGGCACTAAGCTCATTTTAACTACGACATAAACCCAGACCTTGAAAGCATTGTGGCAACTTCCATTACACTAAAAGCTATTGATTAGAAATGCTTCCCTGGCATAAAGAGTAGACTCATAAACTCATAGAGTGCCAATGATTGGCCATGAGATCTCAATGGGAGCTGCACATACTAAGGACCTGCCCAGCAGATAAGCCATGAAAATCACGGAGCAGTCCAGGTTTTAAACTGTATGAAAGGATTTCTATCCATCTGAATGGGTTCTAAAGAAGATCCCATTCATAAGAACCATTCCTGTCCAAGTTTTCTATTCCATCTATTTTTTACTAGAACTTTACTTGGTTTTGACTATATGATTTTACACTTATCAGACTAGCTATTATTGAAGTCAGAAAAAACATACTTTTTTTTTTAATGAAGGACTCCTATGTTTTTAAGTAATTTAATCGTAGTGTTTTTTAAGGCATATCTTTAACATGTCTTTTAAATACATGCAGACATCATTGATACAAGATGTAAGACAGTAATAACAGCAGAGTTGTTTAAAGGCTATGCTAATGCTCTAACCAGAAGATGATGTATTTTAAATATTTGCCCCACTACAGAAAACTGTGATAACTCACTATAATAATGCAGACTGGATGAAAAATGATAGCTGTCAGTATTGAATATTAAGAGGTACATGCAAAGGGATAAAGAAAAACACTTTAGATCTTCATATTCTAAACTACTTTTGGAGACAAATGCTTTTTTTGGGAAGGGAGAGTTTGTTTTAATGGAAGTAGAATATGGTGACTGTTCCACATGCATTGTAAGCATGTTATGGGAGATATGCTTTGAATGTATCTATTTATTTCTAATAAGTGAATGATTTACCAGCATTTGACATTCTTCATATCATACACTTTTGGAATAAGTATCTATTTCTAAAAGTGAGAAGGCATTTGTTATAAGCTGTAAAGACAAATTTAAAAAAAAAAAATGGATCAAGCACTTTTTAGCTTGCTATATGAAGAGTCTTCACAAATGAAATAACTTTTGTTGTTAGTGGCTTTTGCACAGTTTTTTATCTTTTGAATCAAACTAATTACAGCATGACAGTACCTTGAAACATTTTCTTTAAACAAAGAAACATACAATTTCAAAGTCCTATTAATCAATATTGCTTTTTCAAGTCTCTTAAGCATCTTCGTATGTGTTAGTCATTGCTTTGTTGAATTGTAAGGGGATTTTTCCTGAAATTTTATATTACCTATTTCTGTTCCTTGGCATGATATGGCATTTTGTATCAGTATTGTGTTAGTGAAGTAAAAATATTTACTATGTTCAAGGAGAAGATTGTCCCTGTTTTAGTTTCTGTATATATTAACAATTGGACCATACCACATCATTTATTGCTCCCTATGTTGGCTGTATTCATTACATTTATACATTCTTTACATTGCATAAGGCAATTTTGCAATTACTATGCATTATTATATGAATGAATGTTCATATGCCTATGTAGTCTATCTATTCAGTATATACACAGATGCACCTTGCAGGCAAGAAAGTCATACCAATTTCACCTTGTTTAAATACGAATTTCTCTCTTAGTAGGTGGTTAGTGTCTTAGGTTAGTCCTCTATTCCAAAATCTTGATTGAAAAAAATATGCAAGAAGTATTTGTGGTTTGTTTGGGAGTTCTGTTAATTTGATTAAGTACATAGGTTATATGATACATGATCCTTGCTTTCATGATTATAACTCTGTGAATTGCCTAATGGCATAAATAGTCTGCTGGGGAGAAATTTTAATTAAGGTTTAGATGCTGGAGTTTTGCCACTTTGGGAACCTCAGAATTATTTCTCCTCTTTATGAATAAAAAGTGGAAGCCAGGTGATTTGTATGTTCATTTTAATGGAGGAACTATTTAATTGATTCTGATAATGTTTTCGCCCAGAAATAGATCTTTGATAAAGAATCCTATGCTGATTTTTCCTTGATGCCAGCCACTGTGTGATTCTAACCAATTTGCCATATACAGAAGAGCTGACAATAGAAAGACCTTTTCATTGTCAACATGTTACTGTGATGATGTAAAATGATATGTAGTTTTAGCAGAAAAAAAGTAAAATGGGTAAAGATTAGCACAGGAATATATATCCGAGACATATCTTTCAGAAAGGAACAAAGATAACAATTAATACTTCCAAGAACTGTCGATATTGATCAAACTGTAAAGTAAGACAACTAGCTCCAGCTTGATTTGGGTTCTTTTTATAGATGCCCCCAAAGTCTGACCATCTTGAAAGATCTACTAGCAATATACATTTTATTTGTCCAGTTCTGAGATAAGAACAGTCATAGACAAGAAAATTAGTGTAGCTAGACATAATATGCATACCATCAGGGTTTTGCTTAAGCATGTCAGGTACAATATATCCTTGTTGGAAGCTGCCTGTTTCACCAGTTCTAAACTAATGCTGGAAGGTTTATTACGTCACTTAGAAACCTTAGAATCACAGAATCACAGAACTGTCTAGGTTGGAAGAGACCTCCAAGATCATCTAGTCCAACCTCTGTCCTAACACTAACAAGACCTCCACTAAACCATATCACTAAGGACTACATCTAAACATCTTTTAAAGACCTCCAGGGATGGTGACTCAACCACTTCCCTGGGCAGTCCATTCCAATGCCTAACAACCCTTTCAGTAAAGAAGTTCTTCCTAATATCCAACCTAAACCTCCCCTGGCGCAACTTGAGCCCATTCCCCCTCGTCCTGTCACCAGGCACGTGGGAGAATAGACCAACCCCCACCTCTCTACAGCCTCCTTTAAGGTACCTATAGAGAGCGATGAGGTCTCCCCTGAGCCTCCTCTTCTCCAGGCTAAACAACCCCAGCTCCCTCAGCCGCTCCTCGTAAGACTTGTTCTCCAGACCCCACACCAGCTTCGTTGCACTTCTCTGGACTCTCTCGAGCGCCTCCATGTCCTTCTTGTAGCGAGGGGCCCAAAACTGAACACAGTACTCGAGGTGTGGCCTCACCAGAGCCGAGTACAGGGGGACAATCACCTCCCTAGACCTGCTGGCCACGCTGCTTCTTATACAAGCCAGGATGCTGTTGGCCTTCTTGGCCACCTGAGCACACTGCTGGCTCATATTCAGCTGCCTATCAACCAGTATTCCCAGGTCCTTCTCGGCCAGGCAGCTTTCCAACCACTCATCTCCCAGCCTGTAGCGCTGCTTGGGGTTGTTGCGCCCCTGATGCAGGACCCGGCACTTGGCCTTGTTGAACTTCATACAGTTGACCTCAGCCCATCGGTCCAGCCTATCCAGATCCTCCTGCAGAGCCTTCCTTCCCTCGAGCAGATCGACACACGCACCTAACTTGGTGTCATCTGCAAACTTACTGAGGGTGCACTCGATCCCCTCGTCCAGGTCATCGATAAAGATATTAAAAAGGAGTGGCCCCACCACTGAGCCCTGGGGGACTCCACTAGTAACCGGCCTCCAACTGGATTTGGCTCCATTCACCACAACTCTTTGGGCCTGGCCATCCAGCCAGTTTTTAACCCAACGAAACGTACGCCAGTCCAAGCCACGAGCAGCCAGTTTCTTGAGGAGAATGTTCTGGGAAACGGTGTCAAAAGCCTTACTGAAGTCAAGGTAGATCACATCCACAGCCTTCCCCTCATCCACAAAGTGCGTCACTTGGTCATAGAAGGAGACCAGGTTCGTCAAGCAGGACCTACCTTTCATAAACCCATGCTGACTGGGCCTGATCGGCTGGTTGCCCTTCAAGTGCCTCGTGACGACATTCAAGATAATCTGCTCCATGAGCTTCCCTGGCACTGAGGTCAAACTAACAGGCCTATAGTTCCCCGGGTCTACCCTCCGACCCTTCTTGTAGATGGGCATCACATTTGCTAGCCGCCAGTCGACTGGGACCTCTCCTGATAGCCAGGACTGCCGATAAATGATGGAAAGCGGCTCGGCCAGCTCCTCCGCCAGTTCGCTCAGTACCCTCGGGTGGATCCCATCCGGCCCCATCGACTTGCGTACATCCAAGTGCTGTAGCAGGTCGCCAACCATTTCCTCGTGGATAGCGAGGGCCACATCCTGCTCCCCATCCCCTTCCACCAGCTCAGGGTACCGGGTATCCAGAGAACAACTGGTCTTGCCGCTAAAGACTGAGGCAAAAAAGGCATTGAGTACCTCAGCCTTTTCCTCATCTTTTGTAACTAAGTTTCCCCCCGCATCCAGTAAAGGATGGAGATTCTCCTTAGTCCTCCTTTTTGTGTTGATGTATTTGTAAAAACATTTTTTGTTATCTTTAACGGCAGTAGCCAGATTGAGCTCCAGATGAGCTTTGGCCTTTCTAATTTTGTCCCTGCACAGCCTCGCAACATCCTTATAGTCCTCTTGAGTAGCCCGCCCTCTTTTCCAAAGATTATAAACCCTCCTTTTTCTCCTAAGCTCGAGCCACAACTCTCTGCTCAGCCAGGCCGGTCTAGTTCCGCGCCAGCTCATCTTTGGGCACGTGGGGACAGACCGCTCCTAAGCCATTAAGATTTCCTTCTTGAAGAGTGCCCAGCCTTCCTGGACTCCTCTGCCCTTCAGAACCTCCTCCCAAGGGACTCTGCCAGCCAGTGTCCTGAACAGCTCAAAGTCAGCCCTCCGGAAGTCCAAGACAGCGGTTTTACTGGTCCCCTTCCTGACTTCGCCAAGAATAGAGAACTGAACCATTTCGTGGTCACTCTGCCCAAGACAGCTCTTGACCACCACATCTCCCACCAGTCCGTCACTGTTTGTGAACAGAAGGTCTAGCGGGGCACCTCCCCTGGTAGGATCTCTAACCAGCTGCGTCAGGAAGCTATCTTCCACACTCTCCAGAAACCTCTTAGACTGCTTTCTCTGGGCTGTGTTGTGCTTCCAGGATACGTCTGGGAAGTTGAAGTCCCCCACGAGAACAAGCGCTGACGATTTCGCGGCTTCTGCCAGCTGCCTGTAGAACTCCTCATCCGTCTCCTCATCCTGGTTCGGCGGTCTATAACAGATCCCCACCAGGATGCTTGCCTTGTTGGCCTTCCCTCTGATCCTAACCCAAAGAGACTCAACCTTATCATTCCCAGCCTCAAGTTCCTCAACATCAAAACACTCTCTAATATAGAGAGCCACACCACCACCCCTTCTGTGCTGCCTGTCCCTTCTGAAGAGCCTATAGCCAGACATTGGAGCACTCCAGTCATGAGTGGTCCCACCACGTTTCCGTGATGGCAACCAAATCATAGCCTTCCTGCTGCACAATGGCTTCCAGCTCCTCTTGTTTGTTACCCGTGCTGCGTGCATTAGTGTAGATGCACTTCAGTTGGGCCATTGCCTTCTTCCCCGGCTTTGCCATTGTTCCCCCGGTACAGCTCCAACAAGCCTAATTTCAGCCCCATCCCCCTTCTTTCCCAGTTTAAAGCCCTCTCAATGAGCCCTGCCAGCTCCTGGGCTAGGATCCGTTTTCCCCTTGGAGATAGGGACCCGTCTGCGGTCACCAGGCCGGGTGCCGAGTAAAGCGTCCCATGGTCAAAAAAACCAAAATTTCTGTGTTGGCACCAGCCTCTGAGCCACGTGTTAATCAGGTGGGCTTTCCGTGTCCTCTCGGTACCCCTCCCTGCCACTGCAGGGATAGATGAAAACACCACCTGTACTCCCGCTCCATCCACTAACCGTCCCAGTCCCCTAAAGTCCTGTTTGATAGCCTTCAGGCTTCTCTCTTCAATATCATCACTGCCAGCCTGGACTATCAAAAGAGGGTAGTAGTCAGAGGGGCGAACCAGGTTGGGAAGCTTTCTGGCAACATCCCTGACCCTGGCCCCAGGGAGGCAGCAGACTTCCCTACGGGTAGGGTCAGGTCGACAAATAGGGCTCTCTGTTCCCCTGAGAAGGGAGTCGCCTACAACGATCACCCTTCTGGCTTTGTTGGTGGAGGCAGTCTTGAGGCGTGGAGTCGGCTTCCTCGCCCTAGGCATCCTCCTGGGTAGACTTTCTACCTCGTCCTCACCCACCAGTCTCTCAAGCTCCAGGGCCTCAAATCTGTTATGTAAGGGCACCTTGAAGGTGGGGCCGGTAGGGGGGGCGTTGCCTGCGAGGTCAAGCAGGGACCTGTCTCCATTCCTCCTCAACTCCTAGGTCACCTCCCTCTGCCTGACAGCGACAGGGCAGGGTGTCCACCCCCATCTGGGGTGTCTCACCTCGGTACCTCTCCTTTAGGCCCTGCAGGGAGTCGCTCCACCAGTCTATCTCCGGCTCACACTCCCTGATAGCCCTCAACCTATCCACCTCCTCTTTGAGTTCTGCCACCAGGCGGACCAGGTCATCCACCTGCTCGCACCTCACACACACGGTGCCTCTGCCTCCCTCCGATGGCAGCAACAGGCTCAGACACTCCCTGCACCCAGAGACCTGAACTGCCGCATTATTGAGCAGGCGGTCAGTCTGGGTGGTTACAGACTTTCTAGAGAGAGCGCTCTGCCTGGTGTAGACCATTGCAGCCTAGCTAGTGGTCGACAGCCGTTAAAGGTGTTGTTCTTATGGGCGGGGGGGAAATCCTGCCCTCTCCGCCCTCCCTGCTCACCCTGCCTGCGCAAACTGCTGCGCCCCGCCCTTCTGACGCGCCACGCCCTGTTTGCCTGCCCTGGTTGCTCGCGCTCCCTAGGGGCTGCTTTTGAACGGCCGGGGAGGGGGTGCTGCTGGCTCCGCCTACGCCTCGTCAGCCTCCCTCGTGAGGGCTGCCGGGTCCTGGCGGCTCCCTCGAGCAGCCTCGATGTCGGAAAAAAAGCCCTGCCTGTCCCGATCACCCGCTCTGCTGCAGAACACGCCTGCCCCGGAGCCTATCGCCTCGGCAAGAGAGCAAAGAGTTACAATAAATATATTCTTATGCCAAGAAAATAACTGGGGAACTAATTCATATCAAAGTGTGTAATGAAATCCAAGCATCATTCTAAAGCATCTGTTTCCCAAGTGCAATGTGTACAAGTATTTTGTACACACAGGAGCTCAATCCAATCATTCACGCACCTACAGAAAAGACACATTGTTGTTCAGTTCATGTAAAATCCATGGAGGAAGTTTAAGAAATATCAATTCTTACTTCAGCAAGGAAGAACAGATTTTAATTGAAGAAATATTGATCTAATTCTAAAATTTCTTGTAATTAGATTATTCTCATTACATATGTTGGCTAATTAATCAGCATTGAAATGCTGAATTAGCATTGAAATGATTGTAGACTAGTTCAGGAGAAAATTAAGTTCAGTTTTGAAGAAAATAAAACACGAGAAACACATTTTGCTCACGTGCAGTCACAGATAGCTCTGATTAAATATTAATTTGATGTCATTTAAAAACCTTCATTATGGCCTTAGGATTTCCAGAGTACAGTTCCACTCACATCAGAGGAATTTCCCATTTCAACTAGTAGAAGGTTTGTTCTGTACCATTTTAAGGGCTTCCAAACACAGGTTCAGTCCAGTTCAAATGCACAGAATCAATCTTAACAGTAGATAAGAGAGTTTTGTGATGGTTACCTAAAGAACTATACAGCAAAGTGATTTCAAATATTGTTACTGTACTTTTAATTGTATACAGTGCATCTTCTACATTTTCAGCTGCTAACTCTGAAGAACATTTCATCCCAAAGTATCTTCAGCTGCTTGTGTTAAAGTCATAGCATCGCTGGTAGCACCCAGGCATTCCTCATTTCCTGAATACAGTAAAAGACAGAGTGGAAATATAAAAATATGTGTAGCTTTGCATGGTTCCTATTAATTTTGGTGTTCTATTAGTGTAACTAGAAACAATGCTGCCATCTGGTTGGAAAAGGACCTGTGCTCTTTGTCTATTTCACAGCATGTCTACTGTCTGTCCAGCAAATCTTATTGTATTAATGGGGCTAACAGATCAGTTTTGTTGAAAGGATGATTGGACAGGGATTTGATTTCATCTGATAGTAACTTAGGCTTGATTTTTTAGCCTCTTGTGTAGACGTAATTGACTACAAAAAGCACAGCACAACAGGGAATCAGATTTACTGGTCTATTTTCTGCTGTTATTTACACCTAAAAAGTCACAACTAAATCTGAACAAATCTTGATTCCTCACTTAACAAACTGTTTTCTTAAAGGAGTTCTAGAAATAATGTATGAATTTTTCAAATTATTTTCAAAACAGATATTTTTAAGATAGAAATCCCTTTGTCATCCTGCATCGCTCTTATAGAACATAATTTGTTCCTACTGTTACCCTCTGCCAGACTGGATAGTTCACTCTCTATGAAAGGCTTTGATTTGGATATCCTGAAAATACGTTTTTGTGCCATGTACGTAGCAGGGTTAAGTTGGAGAAGATCCAAAGGACTAATAATAGCACTAGGAAGAAAAGATGTGTTATGATAAGATGCAACCATGCAAAGCTGACCGTATACAGTCAGTCTTTAATTCCAGTTAGTCTGTCCATTCTCTATGATAGGAAATAAACTAGTGATTGCAATTAAGATGATTGAAAGCACAAATCAAAGTTAAGTGTTAAAATCCCAGAGATTTTCAATGAAAGCTGAATGTTTCCAATCCAGAGAAATAGTCCAAGAGGCTATATGGAAAAAGAGGAGCAGTTCCTAAACAATATCAGGTTACTGGGTTAAATACTTAGATTTACATTTTATTCAATTTTCTGGTTGTACATGAAAAGTATAACATTTTATGAAATAGCATTAAAACACTTTGTGTTTCTTTGACTTGCCTTCACTTGCACAGATAACTTATTTATCCTTTCATTGTAACCATTATTAGTATTACTAAATTCAATTGTAAAAAGACTTTTGATTCCACCTTTGATTCCTGGTTGTAATTACTGCACCCATTACACATTTGTCTCAATGACTGATGGAAATTTCTTTAAAGTACTGACAGATTGCAGGCAGTTCTGAAGTTTAGTACATCTGAGACTAGCCAGACCCATTTTAGAGAGAAAAAAATCAACTTTAATGAGGTGGCAAAATAAGGCCAAATTCACATTTCTTGGGACTGTAATATAATTAAAAAGCCATCATTTTTACATCTACCTCATGATCTCTCCCCTAAGTCAGTACAGGTTTATTTAGAATTATGGTACAAATTACTAAAATAAGTGGACAAGTAACTTTCTAAAAGTGTCACTGCTGGGAAGCAGTTGAGAAAAATGAAATAAAGGTATCAGATTTTTTAATTACTGTAACTCCATAAAAACACAAGTCCACTCAGATGTGCAATATCAAAAACTGTGTAACAGTAAAATAACCATAGATTAAATGAAAGCAATGCCAAATGATTTAACATTTAATACATTTTTGTTGGTACAAGATAGAAAAGTGATAAAGGTGCATAGGAATCAAACAGCACAAAAAGATACTGTGTCAGAAAGAGTGTTAAGTTAATTATGTCTTGTTGGTTTTGATTCTGTTTGTCATCTGCAGACCCTGGAGAGGGTATTAGAAAATGTTACAGCATGTAAAAGTAAATTGGGTGTGGGGTATTTTCCTACTGGGAACAATAGTAACAATTTGAATTATTTTTGTCACCTGTCATATTTGAATTCTTCATAGGAAACATATGTCATGACTGTTGCAAAGGATGCAGAGATTGGTTCTGAGAAAACAATTTATTTTAACATTTTAGTATTTTACAGGGTGTCAGACTTTTGCTGTTTATGTTTGGTATCTGTTGTCACTTCACTACAGAGAATTAACAGATTCATACAAGTTATGGCCAGAATGGACTGTTGTGAAATTATTAACCTGATCTCTTAAATGGCAAAAGGCAGAACTTCCAGTGATTCCAACAGTGTCACCCAAAAGTGTCTGATTGAGACAGACTCTGTTAGACAAAGGCTCATCTTAAGACTTCAAGAAAGAATTTCCCAGTATTCCCAATGTTCTTTTTTTTTTGTTGTTGTTAATTAAAGTTTTTATTTTACTTTCAGTTTGAACTTTTCTGACTATTTATCCCAGCATTTGTCTGGTTGAAAAGACTTACAGGTATCAAGAATCTTTCTTGCTTCATTGATAGTTATAGACTGGTTTCAAGATACCTCTTAATCTTGCCTTTCATATATTCAATAGATTGATCACCATAGGGCTTTCATTTTAAGACACTGTTGGTGAGTTTTCTGAGTTTTTTAGTGCTGTAAATGACTGTGAGAATTTTTTTTTTCTTTTCTGTAACCTCTTTATTTTTCACATCCTTTTAAATATATGAACACTGGAACTAAACACAGTAATGGTTTTAGTTATGCCACCAAAAGTAATGTTATTTTCTATTCCTGTTCATTATTTCTTTGCCTATGCATGCAAGACTTGCAGTGCTACCCTCTAGTTGCAGCTTCACACTAGGAGCTCATCTACAGTCACTTAACTAAAATTATCTCGTTATTTCATTGTCAATGCACCTGGGGTACAGAGCACTCTCCCAAAATGATGGCCTCACCTTAAGTAAATTCACAGATGTTAGTAGATTTTACAGAGGTGTACTGCATCTGAGCTAATGCCTTTGTCTTTTACAAAACTGGCAGAAGTTTCTAATTTGCCCTGATGATCCTCAGATTTAGACTCTTCCTCATTTTTGGTGAACACGAGTCATCTGTGCTCATTATATTACACCTATCTCCTAAGTCTAGTACAGAGCAAAAGAAGGGATCTTCACAGAGATGTAGATAGAAAGTGGAGCTAGAACAGAATTAAATTCCTTTTACTCTGAAATTTCTCTCTTCCACAAAAAAAATAAAATAAAATCAATATAGTCCCTATTATATTTCTACCCACTACACTGGAAGGTACCCTGAGTGGGTCCACCCAAAGCTGTGTGGAGTCTGGGCAAGTCCACTGACTTCAGACCTAATGGAGCCATTCGCTCAGTCATGTGGAAACACAGAAACTACTGGACCTTTTACCTTAGATTCAATTAGATTTGCCAATTTTGTGGTTGGATCCCAAATTTGGTTCCATGAGTCCCAGCTGTAGGAAATGATGCTCCCCTATTTACTTGATAGTCAAGCAGAAGTCTACAACAGAATCCAAGTTCTGTACTAGGTATCCTCCTTATATATATATACTTATATATCCTTATATCCATTTTGAATTAATCATAATTACAGTCAATAAACACAACATTTACAGTTGCTTTTTTTTTCCAAAAAAAAAAAACAACTATGTAAGTAATCTGAATGGAATTTGTCAGATATGAAGCATTTGAGAAAAGCAGCACTATTAGCCACAGTTTTTCAATGTATTGCTTTTGTTCATCATTATTGAAACTATGTCTGTTCCTATTCTTAAAATGTAGTTCACATTTTCATATCCTTTCCAAATATTTATTTTGAACCAGGTTTTAAGTAAAACAATTTATCTAACAATTTGAGAAACTGACTAAATCATACAATCCAAGAGATCCTCGGTGCAGTCCTGTAGAAAAAGCTGCCTCTTGAAATGACATTTTCCTGAGTGATATTGTTAAGCAGATGAATTTATGGAGAAGCATATCTGGGAATTCTTCTTTGGGAAAACAAACTGATAGTATCATGTCTTAACTTTCTAGCAACCATTTTTATTGCAAGACACCTGCAAAAGTTCAGCTTTATTTCAGGCTACTTGCTCACTATTCCTGCTATTGAATATCTTATGAAATTTCATAGACTGTGTCTGTGGTATAATTCATTGTTGTCAAATGTTATTGAACTGTAATTCTGATAAGGAAAAAAAAAAACGCTTTAAAAATGCCATTTCTAATATGCTATCTTTATTATGTTATTTCTAGAATGATATTTTTGTAACTTCATAATACTAACATTTTTTTCATCTGTTTATTATGAGCATACTGTTCTTTTGTAATTGTCAGGCCAAATATTGTGCTCTGTATGTGGAATAGGTATAAATATTGTAGGAGAAGAAAATTGTAACAGCAGGAAAAACAAAACATATGAGCAGTCAGTTATTTTGTAAAATAATCAAGAATTCCATGAAGCATCACCAAATGTTAAAATGATTCTTGAATTAATAAAAGCATCCTATAAAAACATGGTTCACATCACTGAATCGGGGTAATAGGCTAACATAATTGGATTGCATTGGGCTTTTGTTAAAAAAAAAAAAAAAAAAAGAGGAGTAGATTCTGCTCTCATCTCAGTAGGGACAGCCTGGGACAATTCATCCAAAGATAATGATTCACAGCCTGTGTAAGTGGTATAGTTCTACTGATTTCAACAGTGTCATGACAGATAAAAGTGAACTGAGTATTTGGCTAAATATGTGAAGTCAACAGAATACACCAGTAGAGCTGAGAGCAGAATTTGGCCACAGGAATTAGGTTACAAACATAGAAATTAGCAGTGCAATTTAGGATTGTTTTTGGCAGAGGGGATGGGGGTGGGGTGGGGGTGGGGGTGGGGGTGGGGGAGGGTGGTCTAGGAAATAAGTATTTGCAGTGGATAAATGCCTGTCTAGCTCTTCATCTAGTTGGGCACAACATGAAGACAGGATTTTTCACATCTAGTAGAAATCAGAATAGTGATGAGAAAATTAACAGTCTGGCTAGTCGACTGGTGGCTGATGGAGGTCTTAAGGCCGTTCTGTACCTCCACTGTTGCATTGGCAATCTCTTTTAGCCTCACCTCATATGTGGGCTGTGCATTAGTGGAGATCATTGGTAGGATCTGTTGGTGCAGAAAAGGCTAAGAGCTCTCCTGTGTGAATGCTTGCGACAATGAGGACACGGCATGTCTTGTATCAAAGCCTCTGTTTCCACCAATGTCAATAGAGCTGCTCAGTAGACAATAAGGTCCTCCAGAGTGGATGTATGTGAACATGGATAAATAAACTGCGGGTGGCTAAATCATCAGAAATAATGGGAATGTGTAACATAGCTCTATTTGCCTCCAGTTATGTAAATTTTACACCAGTGCAACTCTAATGACGTAAGTACAGTTACTCCTGATTTAAATTCATGATTCACTGAAGAAAATTTTGTTCCCTCTAAAATGCATACTTATAACACTGATAGCATACATTGCTTTCAAAGAGTTCAAAGTTGTTTTTTTTTTTTTTTTTTTTTTTAAGAATAGCTTGAGGAAGCAAAATGGAAAAAAAAAAAGCCAAAGTTAGAATTTGGGTCTTCTGACTTCCTCGTCTCTACTTAGAATGATAGGCCATGCCAGCAAAAGGAGAATCACGAAAGTAAGGCAAAGTGTAAGTGATATGCAAATACAGGACAGCACAATGAAATGCCCTCAATAAATAATATCAAGTGCTAACCTAACATAAAAAAAAAAAACTTGAAAAGTACCATAAAGAAGCCTAACAAAATATTTACTTAGATTACAGATCTGTTAAAAAATGTGTGATTTATCCTGACAACAACATAAGGAGTAATGAATTTTCATTGTTGTTTCCTAGTATGTAGGGATTTGGCTATATGTACATGGTATTATTCACAGAGCAGGAATTCAGCACTTTCAATTTTCTTTAATTTGAAATGTTTTGACAATTTAATATACTGTCCCTCAGAAGTTTAATCAATCAGACATTTAGGGGAAGGTACTCAGCTAGTGTAGGGGAAGCTACTCACCTTCTAACTAGGTGAGTTTAAGCATCTGGTGCTGCCTGTTACATTGTGTTCAGAACTCTCTGCTTGACTTCAACATCATGAGCCTTTTAGCAAGTTCATGCATTGATTTTAAGTAATAGTAATTTGGAGTAAATATGGCTAACAGAATGTTTTTGCAGTATTGATATTGCAATATACTGCAGCAACGAAAACTAAATGAAGGAACTTGGAGTTATACTACAATTGAGATAACAATTTCATTTTTCATTACGTTTGGGGTCTATTGTGCTTAAAGAAGGGAAATTACTTTTTGCACTTAAAGGAAGAACGTTCTTCCAGAAAATTTTATCTATAAGTAGATATCCCTAATAGCCCAAATATCACTGAATATCACTGTAATTTACACTGCATATGGAACATAGTATTTTTATCTTGTGGGAATGGGTGTCTTTCATTTTCTTAGTCAGCATTGTTTGATTTGTTGATCTTCAGTATTTATTTACAGATACATACTACTTTTCATACATACTTTTTTTTTTTTTTTCTCTTCAGACTCTTACTTTCCTAAATGCATGAAGCAGTATGTGCCTTTTGCACTTTCATAACAAACTAAAGTTTCAGGCTATGAGTTTTCAGAAGTCTAAATTGAGAGTGTGTGTGTGGAAAAAGTGACTTATCTTAGGATGAAAAAAAATATCAGGACAGTCTTATGAGTATTGCAACTAAGAACTGAGAGACTTAGAGACTTAAATATTCATTGTTTATAATAGTTATTATTTTTAAAGTGGTAAACTATTAATTTGAAAACAGTCTAGTTATGGTGAGATTTTGGAGTATTTAGTGGCATTAACTTTTAAAGACTCATCATAACCAAAGTGACACATTCTAGCAGGAAATGACGATGCATAAAAAGTATCATTGAGCCCAGTTCTTTGTAAGTCATTTTATTTACTCTTTATCTATGATATATCTAGATTAGTTTAGATCACATTTCTTAATGGTCACATAAAAAAGTATTTTCATATAGGAAGATTCTATAGGAAACGACCAGCACTGGACTACAATTTACAATTGCTCCAAGTATTGGTGGAGACCACACAAACTGTAGGACAAGAGCTTCCAAGAATTCAGATTGACATGTTTTCACCCTTCCCACCTCTTCCCCATTTCCCCATTTCTTTGTTGTTTTTGCACTGTCCATCTCCTTGACTTCCATGTTGTTCTTCCTTTTTTTTTCTTTCTTTTTCCTTTCTTATTCTCTCTCCCTGAGATCTCTTTGTACTCACTACCATCCTCTCTTCAGTCAAAATTGTAATGGGCAACACAGATGTACTTCCTCAAAATCAGCTACCTAGTGAAGGAGTTGAGGAGTATAGACACTAGCATGAATACTAGGATATTGAGCCTGCTTCTTAACTTTGAATTCTGTCCACTTTGCTAGCTAAGGCTCAATTCCTAGTCCCTTCTTACTGTGTCAGCTTTAGGGGAAATTTCTTTCCTGTGGCCCATATTGACATTCGGTTGGGGATAGGAGGCCAAATTATTGCAGCTTTTACTCAGGTAAAATATCCTTTGATCTCATTTGGGGGCAAAGCCCATGCCTGAGGTTGCTGTGGTCTTTGCTAGCTTTGTAACAGGCAGCGATCTGACTGATTTTTTAAGATGTGTACGTTTAAGATGTGTATGTTTTTCTGATGCTTACAAATGTTGTGGGACCTGATTCTGTACAACTCTGAGTAAGGCCAAGTGGTTTAAGTGGCAGTTATTGCACACTGGATTCTTAGATCTGACCCATCGACCAGAATGAGTGCCCTAGTAGTGCAGGATCAGCCACACTACCTGCTCTAACATCTTCACATCGTATTGTATATCTTGTTATCTTGTTCTATCTGTTTAAAATCATCTACTTCATACAGGTAATTAAGGGAAATTCAGAATGGGAAAGTAGAAGCAAATGATCTTAGAATCCCTATCAGAAATGACTGATGGTTTTAAAATATGTAGCTATAAAAGTCTTGCAAGATGATCCACTAATTAATGAATAATAATTACTGAACTTGCAAGGAGCTGCAATAAATCCTGTAAAAAAAAAAATTGGCATTTTGGAAAGAGCATTGTTTTATTTCGTATCATGTAAAGTTTGTTAAATAGGGGAACCACTGCTTCCGTGGTGCTTTTGTTTTTCCTTCTGGATTGTAGCAATGGAGCACTTGCATGTTGTTTGATGCCTTGCATGATGAAGACATGCAATGGCAAGTTCCAGTCTGCATGCTGCTTAATGAATGTTTTCCTTTTCTCTCCTTCCCTGTTATGTGCTTACAGAAGACAACTATGTGGAAGGTGGGTGCTTTCTACCTTATTTTCCTAAGCTCTTCTTTTTCCCTTTTGTTTAGTGGGTTATTTTTTTTTCCCCTTATGCTAAATGTTATAAAAGTACGCATAACATTCAGTACGGTAAGTTGCACTTTTTTTATCCATAAAGGTATACAAGATTTTTAAATGTGTGATTTATTTTTCCATACAGAACACAAGCAAAGACTCATTTTAATATTGGCCATATTTATGTAATTCCAGAATATCTCCACTGAAACAATGGATTTATGCACATAGAATCATAGAATGGTTTGGATTGGAAGGGACCTTAAAGATCATCTAATTCCAACCCCCGTGCCATTGGCAGGGACACCTTCCACTAAACCAGGCTGCTCAAAGCCTTATCCAACCTGGGATGCCTGATATCAACCTCATATGACCGATATCACTCTTTGAAGTCATGAAGTGAAGGAGTGATGAAGAAATTCTGATTTTTTCTCATGTTCTGTATGAAAAATGCTTCAAGAAAATATATTTTTCTTTAGTGTGGAACATGAATCCTCCTTGTAAGAATATAATGCATGTTAAATACCTATAGTTTAGGAAAATGGAAAGTGCTTTTCTCCTTAGTCTTGCTTATTGTATTCTCCTTTACAGCACAAAGTTTTAGGAAAAAAGTTTATCTGTGTAACTTTTCAACATAATGCACTCTGCCTTTTGGAATTTGTACGAGAAGAGGCATGTGATTTTAATAATGTTGGTATGTAAGTAAGGTCCTTTAAAGACAGTATGTCACAGGGCAGTGGAAACTAAAACACAACGTCAGCTAGCCTGAATATTGGTAAGTATGTCTATTAGCTGGTAAAATATGTCTGAGTGAATATATTTCATGTTTGTAATGGTACAGAGTACACTTCACAGATCAGTTTTTGCTAGGAATCAGTACTGTCCTTTTGCATATAAGCCAAAAGGTGCTGGTGCTGTTTTAAGTACAAGTACTTTAAAAATCTGCTCTGGGCAGAGTCTTTGTATACTGTATAAATGACTATTTCAAAAAATGGTTTGATCTATTTAAACTGTGTAATAATATCTAATTGTTTTTTTTATTTGGATAGTTTAAGCACTTTTTTTTTTCTAATGAAGAACTTTGTAAGCTAACACATATGCAAAGTGACTGCCCTGACATGTCTCTGACCTAGGGTACTGCAGTGAGACACTGTGGGGCCTGAGTTTATTCAGAATTCAAGGCACCGTGGGCCACTGCCTGGCTGTTTACTGGCAATTTTCTTGAAACACCTGGAAATATCAATACTATATTTCTCTATGTAACTGTATTCAAGGGCAAAGTGAGATTTAGTACATACATGATGTTGTGCAACTTTATTTAAATACATGCTACCAGTAGGAGAGAGAAAATGTAAACTGTTACAATGCTTTAATTGTGTGCACTATCAAGCACATATGTATCAGTACAATTTTCTCTTCATTGTGAAATTAAAATATATTCAACAACATTGGGATAGGAATTCTAACTTAGAAAGATAAAAGCATAGAAATAAGTACCTAATTTTACATTTGACATATGCATGAAATTCTTAATGGTGTCAACATGAGACTCAAATGTGAATTAGGATCAGTACAACTAGATAAGGAAGTTAAATTTAATTTCACATATTCATTTATGTACAGCAATACAAGATAAGGCCTGGATAGTAGTTAATCCAGAAGTTACCTGAATCTAATTCTTAAAACTGCTCCCTTAAATTTATTCCAACACAGCTCTAGATACTTATGCATGCATTAAATTTGCAAATGATGCATATCTAAAGAATGGAACCATGGAATGTGTATCCAAAGCAGAACTGGGAAAGTGAGCTATAATTTTTCATCTTTGAATTCTGTGGTATCTGTGCATCTCCCTAAATTAGGCTACATAAGAAAAGAGAAGGATTTAATATTCATAAATTTGCTGGTGTGAAAAAGATACATTTTATTCATATTACTGAAATTGTGCTAGGGTTGAATATGTTCACCGCAAGTTTACCATGTTTAAATTTTTATTTGGCCTGTGCTCTGCATGGAACTTACACACAAGGTTATGAAAATAGACTATCTTCATGCTGTTTTTCCCTGTCCCATTCTGTGCCCCTTAACTTTGACCTTTTGGTGCCACATTCAGTATAAAAATGGAATGGATCACACATGCGTACAAGAGGTATTCCTACTAAATCTTTAATTCCTAATTCACAAAGAAAAGACTTTTATCATTCTGCTTATGAAGTAATGGTGCACAAATGAATACTTTTAATGTATGGCATGCATACGCATCATGGCTCATTAAGGCTAGATCTTTCCATGACTATCCATTGTGGTTTTCTCTGTTATAAGCACACAATCATATTGAAAATTTAGCAGTGACTGTTGTCATGGTAGATTTATCTGTATCATTTTCAACCCCTCTGTGGATTGTACAGGTACAGTAATAGCAATTCTTCACACTTCCATAGCCTTCATCCACAGATTGCAAAAATATAAAGTAAGGTAAGTATTGTTATGCTCCTTTTACAAGTAATTATAAGTAACAAATAAGTCACAAATAAGTAGCATACAGTGTAAAAAACTAGTACTCAATTTTTTAATTGATGGATGTTTGGTTTGAGCGTGTTTTTTTTTGTTTTTGCTTTTTTTTTTTAACATTCATTTGGCTTCTTTTTTGGTTGAACAACACTGTAAGTGGCTCTTAAAATTCAAGTGCTTTCTATGTTTTCAAGAGGCTTTTTTTTTTTTTTAAATGCCATTTATGTTTTTCAAAATGTATAAGAATCATGTATTTACAACTGATCAAGCTCACATATCATATTGCTACAAACAGTAGATATCAGGCAGTGCTAATCTCCTGAAGCTAGGCTTTTTATTTAAGTCCTTATAACTATAAAAGTCATATTTAAATGCAAGCTAGGAAGAGATTACCTTCTTTGTTTTCCCCTAGGAGACATGACAGTAATTTCTGTCACACTTTCTAAGAGCTGAAAGAGCTCACATAAATACAGTAACTGAATGTAATTTACACAATTTTGATAAAGAAGGCAATGTTCTAACATTCAACTAGTTTCACTTTCCCTTTCTTGACTACAGTTAACGCCAAGTCAAATGTCTGAGACTTTTTATTATAGTTATCTGTACAAAAAAGTTTTGTGCCAATAGACAAATTAAATAACAAGGTGAAGAGACTATTATTTCCAGAAGGTCATGCAGCAACGGATCCAAGCAGTGATGTGCAGCACTGAAAGAATAAAGTTGGACTGTGGGTCTTTACAGTTTGTATTTCCAGTGTGTGTCTCAGTTGCAGAACCAGAAAGAACACGTGTGGACACTTTTCTATTAACTAATATTGTGCAGCACAGTTGTGTGATAATTTCCAAGTAATGCTTATGTAAGCATCCCTTCAGCATCACACTTAGCTTTCACTTACATTGGTGTAAGCCTCAGATCATCCTCACAGCTGCAGTGCACTGTCTTTGGAAACTGAATCTATTGTTCAAGGAGATGGGGCATGCCAGACCTTTCAGTTTAACTATCATCCAGGAAGGGTGACATTAAAAAGCTCTAATTCAGTAAAACCACTGTTAGCCTATGAAACATCACTTGAGATTTTAAACTGATGAGATATGAATCCTTTAAGACTGATTGCAGCCAGGAGTATCTTCTTTGAACTACCCCCAAGTACTATGAGTCATTTGTGCACCTAATTTTCTTTGTGAATTAGAAATCACAGGAATTCTCTAGGAAGTCTGCTTTCCAATAAAGAGCAAGATATTTTATTGCACACCTTCTTTGTGTGAATTATCTTTAATTAATTGCAAATAAGAAAATAATGCATCATTTTTTATAGTTGTTGGAGAAGAGAAGCACATTTAACACAAGCAATTAAGAACTTCTAAAATGGATCCTAAAGCAGCTAAGAAGAATAAACCTGTTGTTAAACCAGATGTAAAATGTGAAAAATCTTATTTCTAGAAAAATGTTCTCTCTACAACACATTATTCTCAGTAAGAATATAAGTATCATTTTATTATTGTGCAATAAAAAAGCTGAATATTTTTGGTTAAAGTTTAACTAAATTTGGTCCTGGTTGAGTGATTACTGTTATGAACATCCATTTTGAAATGTCACTAAACCTATACTGGTATGATTGGATTTGATCTCAAAACACAAATATAAAGCAAAATCTGTTTCTCAAGCATTTATGAAGTAGTCATAAATTGGCACTTAAATTTTCTTTATGGCTTTATATTTTATATTGCATATGTAATAATTTGCCTCCTCTGGAATATATTCATTCTACTCTCACTTTTCACACAAATATGGAGACATCCCTTGCATTATCATTTTGATGTGATAAAGAAATTTTGTTTAATTACCTGAAATGCTCATTTTTATGAGGGGAAAAAGATCAGACCCAGCCCATTTTTCAGGTTTACACTTCTCCAGGTTTTTAACATAATTGCGCAACTAGAGGACAGGAAGTCCTCCCAGCCAAGTATTCAAAACAATATAATCAAAATAGAATAAAGACAGATGGAATATTAAAGGAATTGGTTGGATTTGAAAGCATTCTATTATTTTCTGGCTTCCCAACTACTGCACAGAAGAAATGTACAGCAAAACACTACCCAGTGTTTGAATTGCAGTTCTATGACTCTTAGCCCAAAGCATTCCAACCAGTGGCTGAAAAATGCTCTTTGATTTCCGTCTGTGATACAGACGTCTCATAGGAAACAGATGCCTGTCACAAAACATTTTTGTCACTGTGACAACACCACCTTCCCATGCTCCCTTGTTCATTGCTGACTGTGCTCTTGTTTTCCTTCAAGGTCTGGCGCACCTGATGATGGGCGACCAAGGTATGGGCTCTGTTCCTTTTCCACTCTGCTTTCATTGTTTCTTCTTGTTCTGTAGCTGCTTTGAAACCATCACTGCAAATGATGGGCAAATGCTTGAAAGCTGTCTTTGGCTGCAAATAAACATGTTAAACATGTGGTTTTAGTCACATCCTTCCTTATTTTTTTTTTCTTTTGTTTGCTCCGTAAGCTTTTGTCCTTCCTGCCTCCTCAACTCCCCCTCTCTCAATATAATAACTGAAAAGAGGTGAGAGAAATAAGAAGGTGTTTTAGAAAATTTCATGTATTTATCAGAAAATGCAATTATGGGTGATTTTATGAAAGATAAATGAAGCACAAGAGCACTCTTCAGATAGTTCCTGAAAGAAGATACTGAGCTTGTCACATTGTACGCATTGAAGAGTACATTTACATTAATGCATGGCTGATTGGAAATGTGCAGAAAGCACCTGCTCCTTGCTTTTGGAATGCTGAGAGTACAATTTTGCCACCTAAAGAAATCAGTGGTTTTTCTTCTCCTAACCCATTGTCCATGTTAATATTGTATCACTCCTTATCAAAGCATGAGTTATTTCTGTGTTTTGCTGCATGTACATGATTGGAAAAAAAAATAAACTAAATCCCTAATATGACATTGATTGCATCTCCATTTGTCTACAGACACTTATCTTATACTTTGTCTTGTTTCATGTTTAGATATTATTGCATTTACATAAAACTCATGACTCTTACTGTTGTTTCTCTCCTCTTCTTATTCTCTTTTTGTCTGGAAATGCTTTCTTCATGGAACCATTTCACCAAATCCATAGGTAAAAGTAAAGGTATTACATGATTTTCTTTATTTTTTAATGCCATCGATATTCTTAATGTATGTTTAAGAAATGCTAATAAATGTAAATCTTTTTGTACTGGTAACATGAGGTAGGTATATTTTTTTAAGTAAATACTTCATGGATATTGAGGTAAGGAGAAGTGTCCTAAAGTACAGGCTGACTTATCTAAAGTTTGTGTCCTGGTTTTGTGAGAGATGTAGAGATGTGGCAGTGATAAAGGAGACTACAGTTATAGAAAGCATTCAGGATGAAATAACAAGCACGTTTTGAGGTATGAATTTTTCTGTTCTCGAAGAATTACAGTCTAAACCACCAGGCACAGAAAACAAAAACAAAAACAAAAACAACGTGATGGTGTTCAACAGCAGCTCTCTGGAGATAATCTGTCCAGGGTCCGTCCACAACTTGATGTAAGTTTTAAATCTGAATAGCACTGATTTCAGCAAGTCTCTGCTATCAGCTGATCACTTTACCCTGAGATTTTCCTTGTAAATTAATCACTTTGATTCTGTCTAAGACAAGAATTGAACAAAGGAGTGATGAAGAAAGAATACCAAAGAGAAATGTGGGTTATATTTTAGATTTTTTTATTTTTTATTTTTTTTTAATGTGAAAAATACTAGCCGTATTTACTTTCTAACTCCTGCAGGGAACATGTGCATAGGGTCAAGACTTTTCCTGTATAAATAAACATCAGGTTTTGCTATAAGGATACTCATTCACAGACATTACATACATACATTCTTATGATAAGTAGATGGTCATTAAATATAATTAAATCTGTGGTACAGATGACTTATATGGTTCTGTTCATCCTAAGCCTTTGTCACACTGTGTCTACTCTTGGTATAAATCAGAAAGTAATGTAAAGCGGTATAAATCAGTAGTACTTTGCTAACTAGTTAAACTAGAAACAAACTTCCAGGTCCCTTGCCATCTTGGCTGATTTAGTGTTTCTGAACGTAGAAGGTGCATATGATGCAAGCTTGTGATTGCAATCCTTTAGTGTCTCATTCCTCTTAATATCAGACTCTCTGGAGTGACTGCATACTATCACTAGGTTAATATTTAAAGGGTTATGAGTGTTCTAGACCTGTAAATCTTCTTGTTTAGGAAAAGTTTTAAGCAAGTAGAATAAAAAACGGTCTGCTGATTTCTTTGTCTTATAGAATTGTTTTGTTTGTTGGTTGATCTTTGCTGTGTTTTTCTTAACTGTACCTTTTACCTTTGACTTCCTTATTGCTTATTATGAATACTTTATTCCATAATGGTACGTCTTAGGTGGAGTTACCTTAAAATAACATTTTATAGACATATAAATATAGTCTTTAACTGAACCTTAACATTATCGATCACTTTTGTTATTATTGATTTTTCTTTCTAGTTTATTCTATACATGGAATACATTATGTAATACGTCCAACACTAATTTTTTTTTTTTTTTTGTATAAAAGAATGAAAGCACATAAATACTATGAAAATACATTATGAATGATGGTTAATATCGAAAGCAGATTTTAGCAAAAACAAAAAACAAAAGAAAACAAAAAACACTACAATTATTGTGCAATAGTTAGACATTTTTATCTTTATTGTAAAAGGATTAACAATTATAGTGATAAAAAATGACCTTGGATATACTAGTTACATTTAACATTTAATGATATGCCATATAACATAATTTAAACACCAGTCACCAGTCATCTAATCATTCTACATTTTTCTTTTCACACTGTATTTTCTTACTAATTTTCTCCCTTTGAAATGGAAATACTGATTACTTTAGTATGTTTTGATAATCACAGTACTTCCTCTGTTTATATAATGATGTATGTTTGTTCAAATGGATGGATGGGGTTTATATGTATATAAACACCGTTTACCTATAACCTCTGTATAGGTATACAGGTTATATACCTAAATACCTATATACATCATATCCTCAATGAAAGATAAACGGCCCCATTTTGTTGACTATGTTGTAGTAGCTACACTAATATCCACTACTGAAGCATGTGACCTTGAAACAGCTGTGATAACACACATTTATAACACATGACGATATAACATAGTAGGAAGGTTTTGGAAAGGTAAGAAGGTACAATAAGGGAGCTTTAGGTTGAATTCTTTCACATCCGTTTCAGTCTTTCATTACAATTTCAGTTCCTTAAGAGGTAGCTAATGTCAGTTACAAAAGTGATCACAGGATTCTGAGTGATTATACCACAAAATTATCAAAAAAAAAAAATAAAAAAAATAAAAAGCTCTACTATGTAATTTGTTAGGAAGTGTGTAAATGGCTGAAGCACCACCCACTTCTTAAATCAATGTAACTTCAGAATGAGGTACCTCAAGGACAGGACAGTGACAGGCCAGGGTCCTGATGTTGATAGAGGAAGGAGAGGAGGGGAGGGGAGGGGAGGAGAGGAGAGGAGAGGGGGAGAGGGAGAGGGAGAGGGAGAGGGAGAGGGAGGGAGGGGGAGGGAGAGAGGGAGGGGGAGGGGGAGAGGCAGCCTTTCCAAGCAGACAAGCAGTACAAAATCTAGTCCCATCTCAGTGGATTCACCTGCTGGTTGTCATTTAGTTGCAAATATCTCTTGAGATACTCCAGGTAATTTCCTGACAAAGTTTTTATTAAAGCAGTGTCAATACTAACAAAGGTATCGCTGCCCCTTATAGAAAGGCAGAAATGAAGGTGGAAAGATGTCACTGTGCTGAGGCAGCTGTAAGTACTTAAGAATATATAATTTGATCTATGTACAGAACCAGGTGACATAAAGCAGAACAGAACATAAATCCAGGAACACATGTAGGAGTTTCTCTCACAACTCTAGAGCTATATGAAACCTATTTTACCTGACCCGTTACTGCTTATATATGCTGAGCCTAATACTAGGAAGAGCCACAAACTTAGTGGCATTCATTTAATTTCTGATAAACATTGTATCTGTTCAGATGTAGGTGTTTTTGTTTTGTTTTGTTTTGTTTTCCTGGAAATTACCTACCTGTTTACAAATTCAGCAGTAGAGTTGTTGCAGCTGGGGTGGTGGAAAGACATGTGTAAGGCAATGCTTATAAATGGTGTTCACATTTTTTATTAAACAGGTTGAATATGTTACTTAAAACAATTGTTTGAATTCAAAGAAAACCTCGAATTTGTGCCCAAACAAATGTTTTGCCAAAATAAATTTTGTCTGCCTTCTCCAGCTACTGTAGGTGGTCTGATAAAACTGTCATTTCCACATATAGGTCTTACCTCATCTAAAGTTTAGTACCTCCCAGATTTTGTGATGAATAGCAATATAACTAAGATTACGTGGCAACTAATGTAAAATGCTCAATTTCTTTATTTTTTCCCCAAAATGTTCTGTTCTTCTCTTCCTTTACATTTTCTTTTGATGAACAATGAAAGGGTTTTATAATTCAGTTACTAAATGTCAGTTATATAAAAATATAAAGTGATGTGCATTGCTTCCTTTTTCTATTGCAATTCACTTAAGCTTATACATATTTTTACCTATAGTTTATTTCTATGCAAATAACCTACTTTTGACTATATATTTCTTATTCTATAACTAAACATTGTGTTTAGATTTTCTTCTGTTACTTTAGAGATTATATGTGGTTTTAAATCATATGTGAGCTACTCAGGTCCATAACAAGCTATTAAATGATATCTAGCTGAGCAATAAATGTTTCAACTGAAAGATTGATACTGCAACTGAAATTTATTGTATTAGATTACAGGCTTTTGACGTGTTGGTATTTGGTATACTTCATATCCATGCTTAAGAAAGACCTCATAATGTCAATATTTATGTCAACTTCCTTGCCAAAAAAGGGAAGTTTTGCATTTGCACAAATTATCGTACAGTATCTGTAAAAGCAGAGTGACTCTACTGGCTATATAAGAGCAGAATTTTATTGATTATCGATCCCATAATGCAGTTGACAACTAGAAAAATAAGGCAGTGAAAAAATATAATAAGATGAATAAATCTTTGAACAATTGTATTAAAATTATATATTATAGCTAAGCAATTTTTAGAGATCATGGTGTAGTGCTTGTTTCATGCAACACAAACAGCACCTTGTGCCAGTAACCTCCCCTAAAATCATATTAAGTGGAATTCAGTCATTAACTGAATATGTACCACCACTAGTTCACCCTGTTATGATGACTTTCATTTTTGCTCTGTTTGTAAAGAATTTAGACAGTTTTGACTTCTTGTGCTCTCTGAACTTAATAGGATTGTTGAGAAACCTATCCTCACCTGTTTTTCTCTGTGCTGTTCCAAAGTGAGTTGGATAGAGTCATGCATCCTCCAGCCTTCCTTGACCTGAGCCAGCAAGACTCCAGAAGCCATGTAAAAGGCTTGGTACAGCACCGAGCTCTATCATGGCATATTAGTTTTCTCTTGCTGCTCTGTTGACATGAACTCAGTTGCATGTCTTCTTAAGCGTATCTAGCTTTTTCTTGGATAGAGCAAAACATGGACTGAGGACTTCCTTGACTCTCTGTACTTCTTCACATCATAATACATCCTAGGTGAGGGCAACTTGTTCGAAAAGCTCACTGCTAGATTTGAACTGAGATAATTTAGCGGGTTTACACAGAATCAGGGAATAAACTCCAGTCCTTGGCTATCTACAAATAGCAACTAAACAAATTAAGCCAAACAGACTCTAATTTCTATTATTTCAGTGAAAACCAAAAAGTAATTGGAGATTGTACGTCTCACCTATAGTAGAAATCTCAGTTGAATTTAATCTGATCGAATCACACTCAGTGGAGTTTCACTAGTTAAGGAGAAAGAGGCCAGAGACCTAAGGAGAAGAATTTTCAAAAATGTCTTTGATTTGTTTACGTCTATACTTACTAAATTCAGTAGAAAACTATGACAATCTCTAAAAAAGCTAAATTTAATGAGAATTAAGAAGTTTTAAGAAAAATTCCATAGTTCTGTACTAATATAAGTGAAAATTTGGACTATTCTCTCTAAATGTACATCATAACAATATCTTTCCACTGAGAATGACTCCCCATAAAATAGTTGAAAAAGATATGTAAACAGTCTCATCAGAATTAATTGTTCCTGTGAAGTAACAGTGCTGTGCATAAAACTTTTAACATACTCTTTTAACTCTATGGTACTTTATATTTCCATGACTGTAATAGTATGCCAAGCTACTTAGAAACAAAAGAAAATTTGAATTATCCAGTCTCCTTTAAAATCTTTTAATTAACCAACATAATTTGCACTGATATGCGTCTTTCCTGATACTCCAAACCTTCCATAACCCTGTCACTCTTAATTGCTTGAAGGTAACTTTCTAACTTCACTTCAGGGACCACCCAGAGCAATTAAGTATCAGTAGAACATTGAAACTGTGCAGTGAACTGGGAAATTCAGGAGCACAAAGGAGAAAACTTTCATAGGAATTGAGCCTGGACAGTGGACCATGGAATTTGCTACAAAGTGGCACTTTCATCATTCTTTTAATGATTTTCATGCATTCTAACCTGATATCAAAATATCTTTTTCTTTCAGGCATAGGAGGAAAGGAAAGCAATTAAATCTCTTTATTGGAATCATTTACTCTACTGAAGGAAGTAACATCAGCTATATTTATTTGTTTGCTGTTGATACCCACACTAATTTTATGATGAGTACACACACACACACATCATTTAAAGTCTGCTTTTGTAACTTGTTAATGTGATTTAGAGATTCCAGTACATCTTGTTGCCTGCTTAAAGTGGACCTTTATTCCTAAGAAAGGGAAATGTCTGGACTGATTCATTGGTACCTCCTAAAGCTGTAGAGAGGCAACCTCAGATAACTGTGATGTTGGCATTACAGAATTGACTTGACTAGGCTCTTTATATTGGTACTGGGGATGGGGGTGGGGTGTGATTTGGGGCAGAAAAGGAATGGTGAGGAAATAAAATCTGCTGGGTCTAAACCCTTTCATCTGTCTTTATGTATTTAGACAGAGAATAGGCTATTGAGAAAGCAAAATTTAGCATTAAGTGAGTATAGGCCAGTAAATTTTTACTGTAATTACCCATACTTACCAAGTTTGGCCTGTGTTTAATACCACAAGCTATTGTTAGCCCATTTTCAGAAGGAGTATACACCCAAAGGGAAGGAGATTAAATTTCCTCCTTTGACCATTAATGTGCTTCTGAATTGGAACTGGAAACCCTAGCAGAATGATTTCTGACAGGCTATACGGGTAATTATATAAGCCCACTCTCACTCGATAGCAACACCTTTCTAGGATTAAAAATTAGAAATAATTTGCCTGATTTCCCTGTTCAATGACCCTGAATATCTGTATTAGGAAGAACTTGGATTATATCGCAAAGGTGCCAGAGAAGCACTTTCCCTCTCAAAAGGGCAATGCAGACATTTTTCTAGTAATACGAGGAGCTGGTCCTTTGGTATTTTCAGTTAATGACTCTGCTTAAGAACTTGGTCTTATGAGGTATTACACTTAGTGTTTGCACAAGTCCTTAAGGAATCTTCAGAAAATCACCAAGCTCAGTTACAGGCAAATCACCTTTGAAAACTAATTTTGCAAGCACATGAGATACAATTTTCTTAAATGACTATCCGTGTGATTTTACTATTGAACCTGTGCAAAACAACGTGTAAGTTAAATTTAGAGCCAAATGCCTTTTTGGCAATGCTGTTTTCACTGTGAAAAGATGTGTAATTTAAATGGATGTATGATATTATTAGTATTAACTGTGGCTACTGACTAGTCATATAGTTTTCTAGTAGAGTTATTTAGGAGTTATTATGTTGAACTGTAACACTGGTGAATATTTACATCACCACAAGGATGATGTGAGAGGTCACAAAATTCTTACTCTATTTTAATTTTAATCTACATATCTGAACATCCCCAGATCACTGTGGTACAGGTGTTGGACAAGTTATGTTCTCATTTCACCTGAATACTTGTGCAGACTATAAATTTTGGAGGTACCTGAAGGTGCTTACATCATTATGAACCTTCAAACACAGCTGTGTCTGTTTTAGTCATGAACTGATTTTTGTGTGTGTGACTTTTGGCACTGTAGTCCTCTGCAATAAATTATTCAGATAAGGATCCTGTCCATTCTTGTAACAGTATAAGGTCTGGAAGAAAACTTAGACCTCATAAAAAACATATAAAAGTATCTAAGTGCAGGATTGGAGCAACAAAGGTAATCTTGGAAACTCATAATTTATGACTTTTGTACTATATATTTTTCTGTATAGGAGATACACATTCATGTATATCCATACATCATATATTAGACTAAGAAAAAGATCTATGGCGAGTCTATATTCTGAACATTAACGTAAAGCCACCTGAGCCCCACTGTTAGTCTACTGCTACATATCCCCTCAGAGCAAAGAAAGGAGCTGTTTAGACAACTGTGAAGAATTCCTCTATTCCTACTGAAAATATTAAGAAGCACAGAATACGTAGAGTAAAACACCAATTCTAAAAGGACAAATTCCTCTACAATTTTTAATGACATATACACATTCAACATACACACGTGTCTGCATTCAGAATATATGTGCAAATGCAGATAAATAAAAGTGCCCTGAAACCATTCAGTTTTGCTATGCTTTATACGTTACTTCTCAGAAATGCCAGTATCTCAAGTTTTCAATAATGAAAATATATAATAAAAATGACTGCCATGTCTGCATCCATAAATCACTATTATGTGTCATTTATTTTCTCTTGCAGGAAAACACATGCATTTGATTTTTATTCATTGTTCTAAACTAGATGAGAGACTTGTACGTTGCATTGTTCCTGAAATGGATAGTCCTGTTAAAGAAACAGGTTTTCAAAAGTTCTGTTCTTATTGAGCTGTTATGGAAGTAATACAAAAGTGTAATTAATATTTTTCTTTTCAGAACACGTACAATATTTGTATAAGCTCTGTATCTTTTAATAAGTACATATAACTCTCAAAAATGTACACATATCTAGGTCATGTTAATTACCCACCTTGGGAGGCAGGAATGTGCCTATACTTCTCTACCTAGTTGGTGTACTCTTGGGACCAAAGTCAGAAGAGCAGGCTTTAGAAAAACTAAAAATACACTTCCTAGGATCTTAGTCACTAAACTGCTTAAAAAGAAGGTCTCTCATGTTGACAGCCTGTAATTTGTATTATGCAGGAAATAAGACTAGATAATCAAAAACAACCCTTCTGGCCTTGAAGCCTATGAATCACATATAATGGAGAAATTACTGTGGTAATGTAAGAAAATTGTCAGACTTCAAAACCAGCAGACTCAGTTTTATTTTACTAGGAATAATTTTATCATATTTCTTACATAGATGAAATTATGCATCACCGAGTACCCCAAAACACCAAATCAAGCCGTAACATTCCTTATGGACTAACTGGAACAAACATGCAAAGCATTCTCTTAAGTCGGAACCTAAAATGAAAGCTGAAACATTCATAGAGGAACCTCCAACATGAATGAAAGTATGCATCAAAAGTCATTGATCTTTCTCAAAGTTCTGTCTAGCTCTTCCACAAATAAATTCAACATTTTGGTGTAATCAACATTTTGCTCTTTTCAGTAACTTATATTGAATGCTACGTGTAATCTAAATTTCAAGAAAATTACGTCATTCAACATTTTCATTTTACACAGAGTCACATAACACATTTAAATAGTGTATGGCGGTCTTCCAGAAATGAAGTTACCGTGTTACACAGTGCTTGCTATGCCAGCTAAAGCTGGGCGAAACATTTCTGTCAATTATTTGTGTGCCCACATCAGTGCAGCAAAACTGGAGCTGTTTATTTTGTTCTATGATAAAGGGAAAAATGCCTATGCAAAGCTGACAAATTAAACGAGGAACAGAAATTGTGATCTAATCCATAAAATTAAAAAAAAAAAAAAACAAAACAGAGGCTAAAGCAGTCCTTAAGAATGCTATGAGTTAGGCAGAAGAAACATAGCAGCTTCTTAGGACACAGGGATTTAATTTAAAGACTGAACCCAGTCTTCTAATATTTAGTTTCTCTTTGAACCTCACAATTCAATTGTATATTCACTGTGAGTTAAATAGTCTTGTTAGTTGCAGTATGCTCACACAAAAGGAGAGGATGGAATTATAGGCTGTTTTAGTGAAGGACTTATTATTCTACATCAGAATGATCTTTATTCATGAAGACTTCAAATACTTCATTAATCTTCAGCTTTACTGTAGCCAGGAAAAGATCCAGCTATTTGCTAAAATTAAAGAAGACAAATGGGAGTTTGCAGTTTCTCCATGAACACATGAAAAAAGCAGGGTTTATTTAATTCAGTAAAGTTAGAATATTTCTAGTCAAAACTTTTCCCTGATAATACATGTCAACCATCAGAAAGAAGGAGGAATGCTGATTGCCAAGATACACATCATTACTAATGTCCAGTTTCACACCTTGTAGGTCAGCGGACATTGGGTTTTTAACATCCTGTTATTGATTAACAATTTATTAATATAATGGGTGAAATATATTGACAGACAGCTGAGTGTGTGCCACTGGGAAGAATACAGTAGCTTTATCACTTGGACAAAAACAAAACAAAACAAACCCTATCTGCTACAAGTTTTTTATTTTATTCTCTAATTATTCAATATATAATATGGAAGCAGCTCTGTGTGTAGTAAATAGGAGGCCTTCTCTTCACCACATCTATCTTCATCTTTTAATCCACCTCTGGCCCTCCTAATGAAGCTGGAACTTATCCATCAGTACACTTTCTCTTTGGGAAAAGCCATAAGCAAGTGGGAAACAGGACACTCAGTCTGCTCTCTTAAAAAATCCTGAACACAATTTTTTCACATCTATGGAATGTGTTCAAACTGTACCAGTGCCACCCAGATGACAGATTTCAAATATATGTCCATAGTTCCTACTGGGCTGCTGCACGGCGAGTGTGCCAACTTCGGATGCTCTGTGAGCAGCTTTCTACTTGGGTTCAATGTCATCTTTCCCAACTTGCAGCATCTGTTATTTTCAGATAATTAGTTTAGTAGAATTGTTTCAGAATCGGGCATATTGAAATGTCACTACAGGGACGCTATCATATTTTTGAAAGCTGAGATACAGAAATTGGCAGCAAATACAAACAAACAAAAACCTTCTAGCAGCTACAATTAGATCATTTTATTATTTACATTGGCTAGTAATATTCACCTTCATATAAATGAATGCATGGGAAGAAAAAAAATCAACGTGTTTTCCTTCATATTTGCAATATATGAGATATATATATATAGGTTTATCTTTTGTTGCCTCTGTTTTCTCAGAGTCTCTCTTTAGCAGGAGAATGGATGAATCCCTCTTCTAAGCCCTGATATATTCATGGTTGCAGAACATCTGCCATTGTGCTGAGGGACAGAGAGAAACCTAACTCGCAGTTGAAGCATAAACTTTACACTTTGAAGTACGGTTTTCAATGACTGTTTTGCTCTTATTGCATCTACTGACGTTCAGCAGGTGTTTGTTTATCAGTGAAGAGTGGTCAGGACTATGGCCATGGCTAGTCATGTTGTTCATGCTGAAAAAAAAATTTTCCTGTACACTAGAATCTCTGTGACTTTGATTCAAAAGCAAGATTCCTTTATTTTTAGGAGCTCTGAGTGGAGCCCCTTGGAGTACTTATTTGAGCTTATTGAAGGGGTTTTGTCTGTAAATAGGCATTCAGAAGAAATACAGATACATGGTAGTGCCAATGAACGTGGTTTTGGAAGAGAATTTTTATCAGTAGTAACACAGAAAAGAAAGAAGAGAAAACTTTGAACCATATTGCAGGGTAAATTACATTGTGTATCCATACCTAGATTAGCATTTCTATTCTGCATTTTAGTTTTCTTTATGGTTATGTTTGGGCTGTTTTTCCTTTTGCCTTGTTTTGTGTTTCTTTTTTATTTTTCTTTCTTTTTTTTTTCTTTTTTTTTTTTCTTTTTTTCCAAAGTGAGTAATGATCGGGGTTTCTATGGTCTAAGAACAAAACCACTGCCTGTGTGGAGACAAACAAAACATTAATTGGATTACAGGGGCACTTAATTATCATTCACTGAAACTATTTAGTTATTCTATGATCAAGACAACAGTGTGAGTATGGACTGAAAGGAAGTCTTTTTTTGTTTTTTCCTTATCCTAAGTAAAAACCTCAGGGAATATGAGAAGGGTGAGTAAAGCTGACAAACTTCACTAAAGCTTGATGAATTTCTCATTCCTGTTTCCTGAAGGACAGGGTATTTCATTGTTGTATGACAACGTGTCTTTCTTTTCTGAAGTACTTTGCTGATTAAATGCATGTGGCGTGATGCAAGATGCTTGTGCTGTGAGAGGACAGAGAAGTTTGGCACAAGGTAGTAAGGGGAGCACTTCCTGGGTTACTTGACAAAAACTTTCCCCTGAAAAGCTAAGAAATTAAGTGCAAAATTATACAGGGAAATTTAGTAGCCCGATATAAATATGTTAGAAAATAAATATGTTAGAAACAAAATATGTTTCTAGACAGATTTGAAAACTGCTTGTGTCTGTAAAGTCTCAGTGATGCCATGAAGAGCTACAGAAATACACACCTAAAAGTTGTATTATTCCATTATTTTCTCCTACTGCCTTCCCACAAATAAGAGAAATGTGGGGTAGCTGCACCAAAAGCTTTAAAAACCCGTAGTTCTTCTTCTTTTTCATTTTTTTTCTTTTATTTTTTTTTTCTTCCCAAGTTATCTTTTATTTTCTGTTAGGACTGACAAGTCTTTAATAAAACCAACCATCCATCCACTTTGTTAAAGGATGAAAAGTTCAGAAGTAACAGAAAGGGAACTGGGAAGAGCTGTCAGTATGGGAGTGGACCACAATTTAGAAGTGCAAAACCTGGACCTGGCAATCCTTCAGTATCCCAGTATCCTTGCTTGGGTTCGGAACGTAACGAAAACTGCTGGAGAGACAT
Organism: Cygnus olor; assembly: GCF_009769625.2. Classification (NCBI taxonomy): domain Eukaryota; kingdom Metazoa; phylum Chordata; class Aves; order Anseriformes; family Anatidae; genus Cygnus; species Cygnus olor. The sequence continues at coordinate 106,290,710 of NC_049171.1, read as the reverse complement.
GGAAGATCTGCCTAGTGCAAGCTACCTACTTCTTCATTTAATCTTTTAAAAGAAGAACACTGCTTATGCATATTGGTCACTTTTGATATATGATCAGAGTTTAACAATGCTTTATTTTTGTCAAGACATTTCAACTCCAATGCTTTTATATCTTCAATTCATAACTGACTTGATAACAAAACTATTTATATTAATTTCATAACAATACTTTTGGGGGAGTGGAAGGGGGTTCCTTCAGCCATCCTCTTCCCCTCATTGCTCCATTTTAACTCTGAAATATTTCTGAAACTAATACTAAATATATAAGCTTGATAGCATCATCACCGGTATATCAGCAAAGAATCTTTTCAAATATAATGAATTAAACAGAACCGTCTATACTTTATCATGCATGCTTTCAGACCAGTTGAGAAGAAGGATATTTTGAAGTAGGTCTACATCTAGACAGAAAGGCTAATGAAGACAAAAATCCAAGACATCCAAGTCTTAAGCAGAGGCCTATAGTATTGGCCTAACAAGATTAGGTCCATGGGCAAGATTAAGTAGCAGAGTGTACTCATGCCATCCAGGAGTTGACAGTAGTAGTAAAAGAGATAAAAAGCATAAAAAGTCCTAAGAGAAGAGAAAAAATTTGCTATGTCTGACTCTACAAGCTAGAAAGGGATGAGGTTAAACTGTTTTTGACTTCCTTCCTTTAAACAGAGCTTCTGTCCATTTCCACCAAAAATTTCATGAGGTTTTGTATAGCTTAACCTTAAATAAAGGAAAATAGTCAAAATAAAATCTGACTCTCCAAAACATAATCATTAGATACGTATTCAGATAGCTTTCTAAAAGTATGAAGGTACCTAAGTCTAACATGTGGGGTTAGGTATCTGGTTACGTCTATATGTCTATACCTAAACCACAGTATTAAAAGCATAAAGACCTTGAGGGGCACAAATGCTTCAAATCTCAATATTTTCATAATGGTGGAAAAGAATAGAATGTAGAAGAAAAAGGGAATGGGTAGAGGATATGTTATGCCATAAAATAATGTGTTTTAATTTAATGTCCAAGCATTTATATTCCCCCTAAATAAAGGCATTGAATTTTTATATCCAAACATGGATAATGCCAAACAAACAAACAAACAAACAAACAAAAACAACTCTTGATATTTTACGTCTAAAAACTTTATGAGGAATTGGTATATAAATGTACAAATGTTACTTACAGGCATTAAAATGTCTACTGATCTGAAACAGAAGTAGTACTATTTCAGAACTACTTTTTGTATAAATCCAGGAGTGATGGCTAAAGTGACTCTAGAACACAATACAGCATACTGAATGTGTTTAAAATTTATCAGCAAGCTCTCTTTAGTTATCAAGCTGGAGAACAGTTATCCTATTCATTATTGACATCTCCCAGAATTCTTTCAATGGTTTTGTGCAAATAGCTTGTCAGCCTTTTGGCAAATAGGGGTGATTTTCAGTAACATTTTTTAAATTCTTCAAATTGAATTATACATCCAAAGGCAGCCAGACTTTCTTACCATTAATTTTAAAGAAAAAAAAATCCTTTAGTAGTAAAGGCTTTACAAGGTGGACCTAAGCATTGCAATACTAGTAGAGATCTAAGAACTACTAAAGAGACTGTACCAGCGAGAATTTACAATGCTTGGCTTAGCATGCAGGGTTGTTCTACAATACGTGTGAAAATACTAAGTGCCTTTGTGTGCTGGGAGAATGTTAGTGCTGGAAATTCCTGTATCTGTGAAGAAGTTGATGAGCAAAGGTCTAAACTGTGGTTATTACAACCTAGGTTGTGAATATGCAAAGATCTAAATTTTGGCATTGAACACAAAAATGCTAAGAAGGTACGGCTGTGGCCATAGTCCTGAGTGTGCTTTGTTAGCTTTTGTTTGTTCTCTTTGAATTCAAATCTGTTAAAACATTTTATTTCAAAGTAGCTTAAAAATGCGCCTATAATTTTAATGGCACTTAGTTATGGACTATTAACCTGAATTTTAGAAACACATTTAAATGTGATATATATTATGATTTGATTAGTATATAAATAGTGGAGAAGGTCTTTATTAGGGCTCTGACCTCTTGTTACTCATCTGCTGAGAGTCTGGAAAGAATTCCTAAAACAATGAAGATAACAGCAATATGTGAAATATTTACATCATGGCTAAAACCAAATCTGGGAATAACACTGGGCAGTAGCGTGAAGCCTTGAGCAGAGTCACTGCCAGGTTGACCCACCACAGACAGCAGAACCACCAGAGTGACTGTATAATCTTGCATACTCAATCTTTTATTGTGACTGAGACACATTCAGAAAAGATTTAAGGTTTGGATCAGCCAAGATTATGTGGGGTGTAAAATTACTTCCCTTCCAGTACTCAGAAGTTCAGGACTCGTCTGCTATTATAAAACCAATAAAAGTGTGAAAATTGAAGTTTGCTGAATAAGGTGCTATGCAGTGCATTTAGTCTGGCATATCATATTGTAAACAAAAATTTGAGGTTTTGCTTTAGCTGTCAAATGTAGCCTTCTGCAAGTGGAGAAAGGTGAGCTGCTAGAATTACAGATCAGCTTGTAATGACTTAATGATACTTTCCTGAAGAAAATCCTGTTAGTAAAGAGGATTGGGGGAAAATGTCTTAAAAATCTACTGATGATTTGCATATGGATTATATTATCAAATGGCAGCTAATATATATATATTTAATACTGTAATTCCACCTCTTATTATTAAACTATTTATGTCATCTAGTTTTCAGTGGTCTTAAAGAAAAAAGCACACACTGCTGTGAGCTGATGGTCAATAAGTGGTTATAATTCATTAGCTGTTATATATTGAAATAGAGACAGAAGAAAAGCCAGTATTGTTTTCATTATTTTATGTCTTTTTACTCTGGTAGAAGTGCAGGCAAAGATATGTCAAGCAGTAAGTCCATTGTGGTCAAGAGTTGAAAGAGGCTATCAAAGGTAGACCAGTAATTTCGAGAAGCATCTTTCTTCTAAGCAGACATTTTCAACTGGCAGAAGTTCCGGAAGAGTGTTGTTGCTACCTCTGTGATGAAGTTTTGGTAGAGCTGCTGCTGGGACGCCAATACATGAAACTCAGTACCCTTGCACCAGGATTTTTTTTTTTTTGTATGCCATCTCTTGGGAATAACAACTGTTTGCTCTAAATTTATAAGGGAGGAGATCAGGGATGGTTGTGGTATTGTTTATTATAAAAGGATTGGATATAATTGTATAAAAGCCAATCTTGTGCCATGAAACCAGATATTATGTCAGCTACTAATCTGCTCATGTGGTAAACTGTGAGTGCTGTGTTTAACACTGAATTACTTGTAAAAAAGTAAGAAAAAAAAAGCACCTGCTCTCCTTCTTCCAGTCCACAAATATTATTGGCAAGCTCATATGGTAGAAATCTGTTTTGTGTTCAGAGTGATGGTAATGAAAAGGGTCATCAATATAGATAATATTAGCATTGATTTAATATATATATATATCTTTTTTTCATTTGCAGTATTGCTTTGCCATGACCTTGTTTTATCATGCATTGCTCTTCTCCACTGCTGAGATATGAAAATATATGTCCTTCAATATAAGCCTTGAAATAGCCAATAGCTGCTAAAGGAATATTTTTAGCTTAGGGCTAAGACTGTAAGACTTTGGGCTCTGGTACGTTATGTCATGAAAGAATACATTAAGCTGTGGGGTAATCTAAAAAATGTGTAGTTTTTAAATGTTTGTTATAAATTGATTTATCATTATCTATGTAATGAAGTGGAAATTGAATAGTATAAAACTCAGTCACTAATTTTTTGTTTACATAAATGCCTTTTTAGTGGAATTATTTCAGGAAATAAGTTCCTTTTTGAAATGAATAAATTTATATTTACAGTCAGATTACTTTTTTTATAAGTGACACATAGCAACCTTTATTTACAGAAAAGAAAGTCTCAGACTACGACCTCGGTATATTTGCATCCTGAACACTTCAAAATGTACACAACAGATATATCAGAACATTAAATATACTGAAATTTTATTTCTGAGCTTTATGGAGTAGGCTTAACTCTACTTTAAATGAATAATCTGTCTGTAATCTTATTTATTGGTTAAATACTCTAAAGCAATATCCTAGCCTTACTGAAGTCCATGGCAAAACTCCTATTAATTAGAATGAGGTTTGTTGTTCACTGTTATTATTTTTAATGTTATGGATTATATGGGTTTAAAAACCACGTATATTATAAATTTTCTCTTTATTTTTTCATATGTGAAGTATATAACAAGAAAATTGCTGTTTAGCAGTTACAGTATTTGCAAAAGCATACACAAACTGCCCTAGTGACAAAAACACAGTAGGTCACAAATTTACATTAGAGAAAGTAGATGATTTTGTGGAATTATTAAGTTCAGCAAGTTATATAAATTATTTCTTAATCAAAGACACTAAGTTATTGTTAATTACTCTATTCAAATCAGAATGCAGATAAAGATACAATATTATATTACTTAAAATACGGCTTTAATATTGACAATACAGAGATGAAATTGCTTTTAGAGCTGGGAATATGTTCTTGTTAAGATGAAGTTGCTCAGAGTTAGCTGACTCTTGGTTCTGGTTATCTATTATTCTTTTCCTGAAAGCAGTTGCAGTCAACCAAGAAGGGCTCTGGTGTATGATGCAAGGAAAAACATAGGTGTGCTAAGCAAGTTTTCAATGTTCCAGTTTTGGTTGCTATAAACTAAAAAGCTTTAACTATGACTTTTCATCCGAATAACTTGTATCCTTTTAAAAAAAATAAATAAATTATTCTTTAAAGAGATGATTTCAAGAAGAAGAAATATGTTATTTATAAGATGTCTGAGCAGTTTAATATTATAATATGGGAATAATGAAATGAGTTTTAGGTCTTGCAACCCAAAGCCAAGTTACTATATTTGATGTTTTCATCTTTCCCATTTAGATTTTCTATGGAGAAGGAACAGCAAAACTTTGATAAATGTGGGTGGATCTTGGTTCACAATTCACATCTGCTTCAACATGAAATGTTAGCAGTGGCATTAGGCACATGTGAGCAGTAATAAGGCTTTCAAGATATTTTCTATGAAAGGAGGGAAAGCTGCAGTTGTAGTTTACAGACTTTTTGTATTGTTCTTTAATTTGTGTGTGATTTTTTTTTTTCAATGCTGATTGAGACTTTTAACACTGAGATCTTAGCTACATATTTACAAAACCCCGTGTTTATGTGAACAATTAGAAGGCAAGCAGGGGTGAATCTAAGAGCAAGACAGCTAACAGGTATATTTTATGGAACATTGTACTGTTTCATGAACTCTATCAAGAGATAATTCAACGCTAGTTGAATTTAGAGTCACCTCAAAGGTACTTATGACAAATTATGTGAAGATGAATGTCCCGTTACTGCATCCAGAGATTCATGTGAAGAAGTGCTTCTTCAGAGAGGCCTTTCTCTGTTGTACTGTAATGTAAAGTGGTGCCAGGAAGCCTATATGTCTTCTGGAATAAGTGTCAGGAAACTGGCTACAACAGTACTTTTTTTAAATTGTTATTATTTTTTATTATTATTTTTTTGGTCATCAAAATCCTTTGAAAGGGTACAGCAAAGCTGGAAAATTGCTATCTTTTGCTTACAACGCATTCCTCTCTGGTTGTTGGGTTTGTTGTTGTGTGTTTGTTTGTTCGTTTGTTTTCTGCCTAATGAAGTCACTTGGAATTCAAAAGTGCTTAGATGAGGAGATGGATCTGCAGATAATTTTGACTTTCTGTCCTTATTAAGATCATATGCTATATTTATTATGAAAGTACACCTGTACCTTTCATAGTCTACTTATTATCAAAACCTCAGTTCTATTTGAACAGGTTATTTCTGAAGAATGTAAATTCTATTGCTGACATTACAAAAACATTTGCTCAAGATACATGCCTAATAGTCATACTGACCTAGGAAAAAAACTTTGAAATCAAGCCACATCAGGTTGTATAATTCTATTATTGAATCCATGCCTGAGTTACACTTATACCCCGATATGAGGAGAAAAAAAAAAATATATAAAAAAATGTTCTTTTTATGGTGCAGTTTCATGAGGTTACTTGTGGACTTTGCTTACATTCACTAAGCCAGTATTGTGCATGTTCTGAAATCCTAAAGGTCGTCTAAATCATTTAAAATACCTTTGTCTAGACTTAAACAAATTGAAAGGAGAAAAAAAAAAAAAGGTATTAGGAAAATAAGAACCTCAACATAGTATTTTGAAAGTTTGTGATTTGTTGGAATTTGCATAGTTTCATTTCATTCCTGGACATTTTGTTTTGTATGCTTTTTCAAAATAAGAAATGACATTTGAGGAAAAAAAAAGAGACATCAGCCTCTGTACAAAAAATCTATTACAGGTTTTTTTTGTTTTTTTTTTCTCCATGTGTGGTTCATAGAGATGGAAAAAAAGTTATTGATGCAAGCAAGAGATCAATAGGAAGAGTCATTCACAATTAGACATTCGGTAGAAAATAACATGAATGAAATTAATCTGGAGCACTTGAGGCAGTTTGCCTGGTAACCTTGCTCTCAAACATGTTTTAAGTTTAATAAATTACATTTATGTGGAAAAAAGGGAGTCTTGAGAATTATTAAAGACATGCTCTCTAGGTTGCACTGTAATTCCGTTTGTAATCAATTATTAGTATAGCTTTTATGCTTTTAGATTATAGGGGTTTATTTCAAAAGGCAATGGTCATACTGCTTTTATTAGTTTTACTTCTAAAGGTCATGTCATAGTTGTCAAAAATTAGCACTGATCTTAAGATTAATATATTAAAAATGCATTTAAAATACAATGTGGGGAAAGCTGATATTGTTGCTTTCCCTATGGTAATTTAAGGTTGGGAAGTTTTACTGATTAAACCCTTCATTTTAATTTTAAACATTTGCATTTAAAAGGTAACTTCTTTGACTGGTAATAAATGAGGCATTGGTTATATTTAATAACTCCTATGCATTGTGGTGTCACAGCAGACCCAAAAGATAGCACATACTGTCACATTTGGGATGATAGATTTTATAAAACTGCATTGCATAAAGATGAACTCTTTTGTGTTACCTTGCAAGGTTGCCATGGTGATAGAGCACTGCTTCATGGGAATTTCACTTTTCTGGTAATGTTAGATACTGAACGCAAAGCTGCTTCTTTCGATAGTTCTTAAATCTCACTTTTAATATGATATCGATTTGCAAAAACTTACGATTCATCTTTTGTATCTCTCTTTTCTCAGAAATACCTTCTTTGGTGCTGTCAAAGCTAAAGCACTAAACATGTTAACTTACCAGATGCTGAACACAGTAGACAGTCTAAGCATTATTTTACTTTATGGTCTATGCCACTGGTCAATTTAGGATATGTTTTGCAAGTCTGTACTTTCTCAAAGAAAGATTTCAGGTATTTGTAGCCTATGGAAATATTTTTATGATGGGAAGTCATCAAAATCAATACGTTGCAGAGGGATAAATACTGTATATTCTTTTTTATGATTTTTTTTAACAAAATCAATTTAAATATTAAATGTATGGAAAATAGTTACAGCTTTGTTTTTATTTCTACAGAGAAAAACCACAATTTTGGTGGAGTTATCACTTATTTCTCTGTAATATGTGATGTATTTTTATTATCCTGTATAAATGAGAAATCAAAGGGGAACTTCAGTTGATTCTGACATTTTTAAGCCAGTCATTTTCTTCATCTTTACAAATAAAACTGACTGACATGGAAACCCTTACTCTTTGCCATAAGCACACATTTCTGAATGCTTGGCTGTAGATGAATCAGCCAGGACTATAATATATAGAGGATACATCCAACTCCTGGACATATGGCAGAAAGTATATACGGGAATGTAAATCATACCATTTGGTATCCAGTCGGAGCTATCTAGCTATGCTAATGAAATTCATGCAACAGGAATATTTTTTGGGAGGAAGGATCTCTTGCTGTTTTCAAATGAAAACAGCTAAAATAATATGCTTTCCTGAGGAAAGTGCTGGAAATTATTCTACATGTTCTTTTGCCCCATTCATATTGAATGCTCGCCCAGCATGCAGCTATGTTTGTTCAGAGTAGCTAGTAGAGAGACTGGCAAACATTTCACAAATGACTGAGCCAACTGAGAGCGGGTGTTGGAGGATGTGAGAGCCTCTTCCTGCATTCCTCTGTGTGGGTAAAGACGGCAACGTGTGTAGAGTGATAATTAAACAGACTTTCCTTCTGTTCCTCTCTCCCATTTGAAGTTATCTTGGAACAGAAAGATCGAAATGGCCAGAAAAGGGATGTCTGGGGAGGAATTCAATGAAATGAGGGAAGATTTTTTCTTCTACTTTACTAGCAAAGATTTAAGCAAATAGATCACAGAAAAATCTATTCCTTCAAAAATTAATGTTTAAATTTCTTTGAAGATGTGTCTTTGTGTTAGTAAAATCCTTTGCTGTATGTATATTTACATACTCTCCTCCTTTTGCTAAAATACATGCTGATAAGATTTACGTGGATCTGACCCTTTTTCTTGCTGTCCTTCTCCCTAAAATGAAATAGCTTTTCAAATGTTTGTATCATGATGCTTACTTAAAGAGTTAAAAGCTACTCAGCAGGCAGCATGCTTGATATTCATATTTTGTAAATAAAGACTAAGAACTTCATACAATATCTCTTTGCAAGGTGTGGGGTTTTTTATTTTGTTTTGTCTTGTGAAGTGATACTAGATGTCAGAATGTGCTGTGGTCTCATCAGAGTTTCAACTTATTTTCCTGTTCCCTAAATAGTAGGAGATTTTCTTACTAATTTTCTAAAAAGCAAATTTAAACTAAAATATCAAAAGTGAGTATGTTCTTATGGAAGCTGTTAAACTAAACTAGCATTACTTCTGTTTTCATATGTAGTAAGTAATAACAACAGGCTTCAACATTTTGCTCCAAAGCATTACTATATTTGCGAATGCAGTATGATTTCAGTATAACTTCTATAAAATTCATAATTGGTAATAGAGTTCATTGCTATACTCAAAACTCATCTTCATTATTGACATTGCTGCTAGAGGGGAAGGGAAAAGCTGGTGAAGAAAACTTTGAAAAGGTCTAACACTCATATTGCTGTGTTTAGTCTAAATGATGGCGATAATTCCTCATTTTATGCAAATATTCAGCTATATATAGACCCTCATGTTCCAAAACACCTGTTGATTAAGAGAGGAGTTTGTCCTGGCAATCTGCTAAAACATTGATACCAGATCTCTCTCCCTCAGAGATGAAACATTCCCCTGATTAATATCTTCAACATATGGAATGTATATGACATTTTATCTTGGATCCAAGGTTATTTTGCCAAATGCTGCCCCCAGCCACATACATAAAAGGTAGTTCCCAGTAGTTCCCAATTGTGGCAAGTGCAAGGGACTTTTTTTTTTTTTTTTTTTTTTTTTTTTTTCCTATTTGGCCCATGCCATCCACTTTGGTGATCCTACTGCAGTCAGATCCTGAGCTTCCTTCATCTTCACAATATATAGGCCACCCATCAGCAGCAGAAAATCTGTCGCTATTGGCAATTCAGTTCTGTCTGATGAGTATATAGGTAAATGTACAATACCGCAAGCCAGAGAGAGAAGACACAATTTTTTTTTTTTTTTAAATCAGCAGTTCCTTACTCTCATAAAATATTCCTAACCTAATTTTTTAACAGCAGCATTTTTTTCCATATAAATGAGTAGTAGAAAAATCCCTCTCACTGCAGTTACAAGCTATACCCAGGAATCGTGCAATACTATCACTGTAAATAAAATACAATTAAATAGTATGCAAAAGTTTAAATGCCCCAGTAAAATATTACACACTGAAGTGTGTACTTGAGTTCTCACCCTTTTGTCTCCATCCCTGTAATAAGGACGTCATTCTTTTCAAAAATAATGATTTCACCCCATGACTGTTAAGCTGCATACCAATTTTACTCCAAAGTTTTACAATAAGCGAGTCTTTCAGTTTGCACATGCTGACAGGAGTCTTGTGACAGGAATGTAGTGGGATACTGGTAGATACCTCTTACAGGTAGCACTAAGTTGCAGGGCTTTTTCATTGCACTTTAAGAACTCTGTGCTATTGATGCATTTATTTTTTTTTAAATATGACTTACTAATGGACCTTAAGAAACCTACACAAGCACTCTCATGGCTGAAGAAGAAAAAAAGATGAGAATAAAAAAATCAGATTTAGATTTCTCTGTAAATTAATGTTTTCTTCAAGTATGTTTCTGAGCATGGCTTAGAAAGTAATCCATCACCTCACAGGAGAGACAAAATTTGTCTCCTCTTTCTCATGTAAACTTAAAATTACATCTGAACAGTGCAGTTGAGTCAGAAGGGAGTTGGCTTTTAAAGTTGTTTCAGACACGATTATTTTATGAAACTTTTTGTAGCTGTTGTGTTTTGACTTTGATCTGAAGTGAGAAGTTTGACATAGTGAGTTTATGAATTGCTCTGAAAAGTGATTGTATTAAAAAATTAGAAAAGCCAATGAAAACAGTAGGGTTTATTTTTTGTTTTTACTGGTAATGGATGCTTATATACTGTGATGCAAAAAGGAATAAAAAATAATAGCCGTTTAAACATAGGATCATCTTAAATTGTTGTTGAAAAAACTTCTACAGACAGATTTTTATGTGTGTTTTGGGTTGAATTTTCAAAAACCTATGTTACTTGTAGGATAATAACTGCAGCTTCACCAACATACAATGTCTAAGGATCTGATCTTATTTTCCCCTGCTTGCATTTCTATTCCATATCGATAACACTTAGACTAAGGTTGATCTGTCTCAACTTCTACTGTATATTGAATTATAAGAACATTTTTTGTTATTTATTTAAATGTATCATTTATAGTGAAGGTAAGAACTTCACACAAGCACTCTCATCGTAGAAGTTCATGTAGACAAGAATAAATACACATCTTTGGCTTCTGTATACTTTCATATTTTTTTTCTGCTTAGCTTGCTCTGGTTCATGAGGATTTGAACAAAGATGAATGCTTCAGGTATGTTAGAGAGGACCCTGAAAACTGTACCATCTTGCTCCAGTGAGCTTTAGATTAGGTAGGTTCTTTAAGTGCTGACATGTCTTTGGACTTCATGAGAAGTAGGCCAAGGAGACCAACTGAAATAGTTCTGCTGGTTCTTTAATGAGTAATGTACTTAGTAAAGTAATGTAGAATCAGCATGTTGTAGGCCCAAAACAGAGCAACAAAATTTAAAATCTTTAAATTTGCTCTATGTCTTTCTGATCAAAATATAATTTCCACTCCACAGGGAATTCTGGTTTTCAAAACCTTTTTTCATCTCTTGGAAACTGGGATTTAAGAATTTCCTGTGACCCATTCTGTTAATGTTGGCCATTACTGAAATAGTGTTGATGTAAGATTCATTGAATCCTAATCAAAAAAGGATATAAATCTGGATGCAATCTGCAGTCTTCTTGAGCATGTATCTTCACAAGCACCACATGGTTAATTTTGAATATCATATCTGCCACAGGGACTTACCTCATCACATTGCATTTTAGAATTGGCTTCTACATTTGTAAAATGTACCCTGGGCAAAGAAAGCTGCTAGTATACTAGGAAATGCAGTACAATATTACATATGTTAGACATTTTTTAACAGAATATTGACAGTACTTTCTTGAAGACTCTGATTAATGGATTGAAATTTAAAATTAAGTCAAGCAAACTGTGGCCTAGAACAAGTCACCTAAGTATCCATTATGGCTAGGTAACAGAAGGAGTCCTGAGAAGTCATTTAGAGTATGTAAAACTAACTCATGAATCTTCATGGTTTTTTTTAGATCATGAAACTCAATATGCATTAGGAAATGGAGAGTTATATTCTGTTTAACACTGATTCACATTCAAAGGACAATCAAGGGAAAATCAAAGATGGAAGAAAAAGATAAACTGTTTGATTAAGTTAGCCTTCAAGGGAAGGAATGTGGCTTTCTAATCTTGTATCCTTTCCTTCCCCTCGAAAGATGTTTATTTATTTTTGTTATAAGATGATACTTTTGCTGTACTGCTTTGTTGTATTATTTATATTTTTAGTAAATATTGTTATTCTTAATTGTATTAGTATAAATTTAGTTATATTTCATTACTGTTCATAATAGCTGAGAGAATATAAACATTATAAATTTCTAATCTATCTTTTCATGAATATGGAAAGATGTATGGCTTCCTTTCTACAGTGAAAAAAGTATGTGGACCATTTGACTCCTGTCTGTAAATGTGAGACATATGAGACAGCAGTCATATTTGTGGAGTAATAAATATTCTTTCTTAGCAATAAATGCGTGTGCTGTGGTGTATTTAGGATATCATTAAAGTGAGTTTTTGTTGGTATAACACAATAACAAAAGCAGTAGATTGATGTGACACTGCCTCTCATTTTATGGCAAGCAAGAATTTCCACCTAACTATAACCAATATTCTGTTGCCTTCTGATTGCTTATAGTTGCTGATGCAGTTACATCGAGCTTGTTTTCCAAGAACAGTATGCTCTTTATTTCCCATCTTGGTTGCACTGAAAATCAGAGCAGAGACTTCCTCCCTTCCTCCAAATCAAATTGAACTGAAGCATACAAGGACAAAAAGAAAACAGCAGTCAGTTTTTCAAGATCTTTATGCCCTGAAATAATTAATTGTATGTTTTACTTATATCTAACTACAAAAATAGAAAGTAATACAATGCTATTTTTTTTTTTTTGTAGTGCAAAAAATACATTGAGGTCATTACAGATTCTTTCAAGGAAAGGTATATGTTAGTTCTTAACTGTATGGAACATAGTTATGCTGATTTCTTGGCAGATATCTTCATCGATTCCTTTTTTTTTTTAAAAAAAAAAAAAAAAAAAAAAAAACTAAAAAACCTCAACCCCATAATATGATTCTATGATTTGAAAAAAAAAAAATGTAGTGGCATAGATTTTTTATTTTGTATGCTAAGATGCTGAAGGAAACTTGCAGAGTTTCCCTGTTAGCTTAATCAACAGATGATATAGCCAGCTGCACAGCTACTTCTAATAAAAAGAATTTGAATTGACCATGACATACGAGTACATTATTCAACTAAGAGCCTGTTTGCATTAACATCTACCTTAGTAAAGAAATCATAGCTTTTACTTTATTTTTTAGTATACATTGGGATCTAAAAAGATAATTTTTCACTTCTTGTTTATGGGCTAAATTACTATTTTGATGAAGCAATTCACAAACACTTTTATGGGACAAACTTTTTTTTTTTTTGTGTGTGTGTGTGTTCCTGCTGACAGTTCTTAAGAAACATGTACTGCTATCCAAGATTTTACATTTTTTGAGGCCTTTTAAAAATCAGACAGTTGCAGGCAGACAAGGTTTATATGAAATTCCACCTAATACTGAACTATCTCCTTTCTTTCCCTGTTTCACAACAATATTGTAATATTCTCATTTTCTTAATGAATATTTAGCCATCTTAATTTGGGCTTTTGGTAAGACAGATATGTCTGTAGTGTTGTATGATATTATTTCAAGTCATGTGTATTTTATTTATATCTTTCCTAACTTGAAGATCCACAGCCATATGTTTCAGCCATGTATCAGCAGCGCTGAGCATCTGTTCTCTAAAAAGATGAGGTAGTTTTTGAGAAGCTGTAAGTGATAAAACCATATTCAAATCCAAATCCTTTACATCTTGAATGTCCGCACATTTACTGAATGTAACTGACAGCACAATTTGGTCTTCTTACTTCCTTGCTTAAAACTTCCATGGTAGCTAGAAGGTTTGAAATGAATCCGATCTCAGATATGGTCCCACATTTTAACAACATGTATTAAAATTAACACAGAGATCCAGGTCTAAATAAGCTGTAGCTAAAATTTTGTCTCTCAGACTGCCATTCAGTTGTCACTTGGAATCAGGGTTATGTGACCAAACCTCAAGGTTTGGATTGCTGTTTCTTAAAACCTTACCCAAACTGTATCCAAAACAGCACTGTTAGCTATTGTTGCAATCATATAAAAGTAGAACGGTGGAAGTGTAATTTACTGCAACCACATAAAGAAGCATTTTGTGATCTATATGTGGGATACGTAAGTATCCCAGACTAGGACTTAGCTATAGAGGAGTGAAAGAAATCACCATGACTACCTCTTGCACACAAGTATGTGGAAAAGTGCAGCACCAGAGAGGAAGCTGAAATTCTATATGTCACTCCAAGTAATAAGGAAAGGGTGGAACAAATTAAGATTCTCTAAGATGACATGATCTAGTCCCTATTCAACTGGAAGGACAGTAGAGTCAAGTATTCTTTCTTCAGATTTGTAATCCTACAATAAAGATGGTTTTTGCAGAAATGAGTCAGTTTCGATAAAATGTGGTATTCTTAATATTTGATAACATTTAGTCTCTAAATACACTATTAGATAGTAAATATGCTTTTTAAAATTTGCTTCATTTATTTGTGTGAAATTAATGAATTACTTGGATTTTTTTTTGTTTTGTTTTGACTAATGCTAAAGATGTGCTCTGAAGAAAAGCCTGTACATTAGACTTATATTTGTCTCATTTACTGGACTTTGAAGGCACTCCCTTTCATGACAGTTATTGTCAGTTCAGCATCATTTTTTCATAGCCTTTTATAAATCTCTCATGACCTGTCTCCAGGGAAAGAGGGAATAAAAATCATTTAAGACAACATACTGTATTTTTCAGACTGTCTTTTGCAAGAGCAGACCTCAAACAACATAGGAGATATGAACCTTTCAGTACAGCTGTTTACCAGATGATGTATTAAAGGGGAGTGTTCATTGTCTGAGTTGTATGTTGTCTAGATTTTACAGTTAAATAACTTCTCAGTTTAGGCCTTCCCAATACTGGGCAAGCTCTCATGATGCATTCTAAAATATTAATTTGGCCACCATTTCTTCTCAAATTTCCCTAATTTTATCCCTGACATTTTTTTAAAATTTATTTATTTATTTATTTTCAGATAAGCCTACATGTGTATGTAGTACACAAAACCTCCACATTGAAGCATTGTTTTTGCAGTACTAATTACCCAACCCAGATGGCCATAACTATTGGTAGTTAAAGTAACTAGACTACTTGATTCTGTTGACATTAGACTTCTAAACTGGTTTTGTTAAACACTGATAACTTACTGGAAACAAATATTAATGCTTCTCTTACAGATGAAAATCATGTGAAGCCAGTATTAAAGTTATAATTTCAAAGTGGGAATTTGCAAATTTATCTCAGAGGCTTCAGATCTATCTGAAAAATTCATCCCTAACCTCAGAAATGATAATCAATTATATTTCCTATGTAAAATTTACATTTCAGGGAAAAAAAAAAAAAACTTTAAAAAAAATTTCACTTACAACGTAGCTGTGATTTAGATTTGTAGCTAATGAGGCATAGATCAGAAAAGATGAAAAGATGCAAAGTGTTCTTTAAAGTTTGGGGGTGCTGAAGTCCTAAAAAGGAATTCAGTCCTAAAATGGAAGTCAGGGCAGATCAGACATGCAAGAGTACTCAAGCTAGCCAAAAATAAATGCATAGAAGAGGAACAGATGTGAAATTTCCTGCTCTAGAAAGTTTAAGTAACCTGATGCAGTACAGTACTAGGCTCCAATGTGAGATCTTTAAAGTCTGTAACAGCGTTCTTGTTTTAGGCATAAAGGTTATCATTTTTTATTTTGTTCAGAAGTAGGATAACAACTTCAATGCATTGCTAACTAGCAGGAGAATACATCTGCCTCTCAGGTTTATGGGTACTTACTTATGAGCATCAGAGTGGTACATATGGTCTTTCAGTCTTTCTAACTGTTCATGATTTTCCATGGAATTGGGTGAAAAGAGTATTTCTTACTAATTTAGTTCAAAAACCTGTTTCTGTGCTAAATATTTAAAAGTCAATGAGATTTCCAACTTATTTCTGGTTTCTTCTTTTTAATCCTGTGTCTTCTAAGGTCTTGCGTAGGGGTTTCCAGCTTTTTTTCTTTGTGCATGAGAGTTTCACATTTACTATTTGTAAAGACAATTGAGGTATTTATACAGTATCAGGGGAATCAAAATTCCCATTGGCAAGAGTGGTGAGTTGGTGAATTTTGAGCTTTACTGTGGTGTAGACTTGCTTTGAACATGGGTCCCATGAAAGGCTTTGCACTGGGGAGGGCTGCTAAGTCTCTCTGCCTGCCAAGAGAAGGACATCAGCAGGTAACCAAGGATGTGAATGGTGCTGGGTTGCCCTGGGCCTCTGCTGCAGGCCTATCTTCATCCAAAACAGATCAGAGAAATGAACTGTTGAAAACTGTTGTCATCTCCTAAATGCGAAATATTTCCTTAGATTAGTTTCCCACATTTCTTCCGTGTTTATGTGTTGTCTAAGGAAATATATATGGCATTATAGCTTGTAATCATAAACATTGCTCTATATGGAACTTGTGATGAAAGTTGGTCACTGAAGAACGTCAAGTACTAGGAGTCATAACCATGTAAAGTAATGTTGATTGTGATTGTACTTGCATGTGCACCCAAATTTAGGATATTGTCATTACCTGTCAAAAGCTACTTGTTTCCAAATAGCTCAGCAAAGGAGAACAAAAGCAATACAATGTGAAAACAGTAAACAGAAGTTAAAGTACTTGTGCTGAAAAATAGGAAATCTTGCCACAAAAGACACACATGTATGTTCTTTTGCATAGTAGTATGGACACAAGTCTGTTTTTTGGACATTAACTGTGCTTTGGTTACTCTGAGTTCAGTAAAAGAGAATAAGAGAATATTAAATGCAGTATGTTCTTACTTTAACAGAAAATTTGAACAGTCTGTTCTTTTACATGACAAGATGGTATGCTTTTTCTTTAATGCTATGAGTCCAATGACTTGATACATATTATAGCCTTATAATTCAGTAATAAGAGAGCTATTAAAGAGAATACAAAATCCTGAAAGACTGATTTAATACTGAAACTATTTATAAGGAATGTGTTCTCTCTTTCTATTCCATTTTTTCCTGAATTTTCAGAGAGGTATAAAAACTATTTCCACTGAAAATGTTACTAGTCTTCCCTCATAAGGGCTTTTTAGAATTATCTTATCCGTTGATGTCATGGGCAGAAAAGAAATAGTGGACTTTTGGGGAATATTCTATTTGCTGGAAGAGTTTTGCATGTTTGTTTTAAATCAGTTTCTTCCATGATTTAAGGATATCTTAGGAAGAATATTTATCTTTTTTTTATCCTCTTTATACAATAAGGTGACTGTATACAAAAGTGTCTTTATACAAAAATAAAATACAGCCCCTTGTCTCATATAATTAGTGATCTCTAATGTAAGAACTGAAACAGACATCTGGATTGAAAGGTAAGTTTAAGAACCATGGTAAAAAGTGATTAAGGTTGTTTTCCTCGTTGGTATTTCAAAACAGAGTTTTATGCCTAAACACCTTCTAAAGATTTAAGCAAAGGACCATTTGACTCTACTTACAGAATTGTTTTAGTATACCTACATTGTGAAAAAGATCAGAAACTACCAAGCCTATCAGGATGATAAGGAAAATATTATATAGGGATGCTGGCACAGTTCCCAGAAACAACAGGCCCAGACTAAAAAAAAAAAAAAAACACAACACTTTTCTGGACAAAGCATAACTAATTTGGTTACAAGAAATCACTGATGCAGATAATTTCCTCCCATTTTGGACAAGGTAATTTGTTTTCATCTCAAGGAGCAGGTGGGATATACCTATATATCCTATGTATCATGGTTTGTAAAAATGTAAAAGAATTGGGCTGTGTTGTTGTCAGCTACATTTTCCAAGACTAGAAGTTCTGTTTCCCATGTGTAGGTTTTCCCTCTCATTATGAGGATTTAATGTATGTCCAGAAAGTCAACACCTTTAATCCTCTTCTGGTTCTCATGCAGGCTTTTCTGATAACTTAAAATCTGGTATTTCTCCAGATTTTTAACTTTTGAAGAAAACTCATGAGTTTGCATCACGCATATACGAAGTAATTCCAGAAGTAACTTTTAAAAAAAGCACACTTCATAAAACAATTGCACTTTGATGATGAAAGCAAAATTTTATGCGACAGAAGCAATTCTGAAGCATAGAATTGATTATGATCAGGCACTAGTCAAGACCTACAATACATAACTCTGGGATATAAGAGTGGAGAAGAAATATTAAAAATAAAAAAATTATAAAACTAGGACATAGTATTGAATCATAGTAATAAAAAGAAGAGGAGAAGCTGTCTATGTTCTGTTTCATATAAATGTATAACTATCCATCTGTCACCCTGCCATAGATACATAGACTGAGCATAGTCTTCAGGCTATCAGGAAAATTTATATCAACTATGAAATTATTAATCTATTGGAATTATTTATTGACAAAAACTGTTCATGTCTGATTTCAAAAACTTTCAGAAATTGTGAGTAGTGTGTAGGAAAACACAATTGCTAAAGTCAGTGTAATCCTTGTGTCTCTGTTAGCAAAAAAAAAAAAAAAAAAAGAGTATGGCAAAGCTTCTTCTCCTAATTTTTAGCATGAAAAATAGAAACTGCTTGTTTTTCATCTCATTAGTGAAGTTAATTATTCAACAAGGATGCCCTGGTTGACTACAAACTGGCCCCTTCTTGAACATTAACATGCCTTGTTCCCTGAAGATACGTGCATTTTTACTACCTCAAGACTCTTCCAATTGCAAAGGTTTCTATTCCTGCCTGATGCGAGTCTTCAGTGCATCAAAATAAACTCATGAAACTCAACTTTCCCAAACTGCATAACTGTTCAACACTTGCTAACCTCTCCAATTATTTGTCTATCTGTTTCAGTAGGAATTGCTTCCTATCGTGTTTTTACAGTGCCCAGAATAGCTCAGAGAACATCCTAAATGCTAGCATTACAAAACTTGTAATTAGTTTATCAAATGTTTTTATTCTCAATATTCCCTATATTTTGTGTGTGTGCTTGCTCATGCTTATTTCCAAATGTGGTACTTCAAATTATTTTTATGGCAACTAGATATGAGAAAAGATTAAAAAAAAAATAATTACTCTCTCAAAGATATTATCTATGTCTCTACTTTTTTTGTCCCTTAGTAATTTTAACCTCAGGGTAGAAAATAAATGTTGTAAATTAATTTACATTTCTGCAGACAGGAAGGTGTGACAAGACCTCTGACTGGCTTTGGACTTATTAATGGCCTCTGTTGACCTCTGAGGATACACTTCATTCAGAAAAGGCCAAATGTTAATAAAAGAGCAAGACTTCATGTTGCTTGAAAGCAAAGTCAAAATGATCATCTTTTCTGTAAGATTAACAGTAAGAAATAGCAGGGGGAAAAAAAGAACAACAACAACAAAAAAGGAGCTAAGCTTTTTTTTCTTTAGAAAATGGGAAAAAAAACCTTGTTTAGAGAAGAAAAGGTTGCTGTGTTTTTTGTAATGACTATAATATTCAGACTGAGAGAAGAGTATAAATTTTATCAGGAAATGTAAACACTTCACTGGAAGACAAGACTTGTACCTTTTTAATAATGATGATTTCAGCTGGAATCAGTGGTTACTCCCAATTAATTCTAGCCAAGATCCAAGTCATAAATATATTACAGTGGTTTTTTTGGTTTCTACTACAACTTCATTGACCTTTACCTCAACAGATAAGCATATATATATATATAAATATATATATATATATATGTTTTAACTAAGACTTTTTCTATTTTCCAATTAGAGATGTTTGATAGTTTTCCCTTGATATATGTCTGTGTGACTGAAAGTTGGTTTTTAATTTATTTTAGATACAAAATCACTGTGAAACTGCAAGCTGCACAAATGGAAAATGAAGATTCCATTTACACAAATGTTAAATTGAGATGACCATTAACATGAGACAATCAACCTTCATAAAATATGGTATCTCTCCCTTCCCTAAGGGAATGTGAACTTGCTATAGTGGTCAATTATCTCTTCATAATGACCAAGTCATTAGGTGTGGCATTTAATTAAATGAAAAAAAAAAAAAAAAAAAAAAAAGCTGTAGTAAAAAGTGCACAAACAGCAATGATTAGATTCACTTCATTCTACAAACAAGACTTAATTAAAATTTTAAACCTTGCGTCTTTCATTTAATATATGAACTTCATGTAAATGCATATTAACAAGTTTCACCATATCACAGCTATGTTGTTCCTTTTATACCATTCAAGAGCTGAAACAATCAGTGGTCCTTTTGGTCCATCTTTCTTGTATTAAAGAAATGCAGTTTCAGACTAAAAAGAAATACAAGTAGAGGAGAAAAACAAAAAATCAGGTTTATAGATTTCAAATATATAAAGGAAGAGATGCCATTCAAAGGACCAGGACAGGCTGGAGAAGTGGGCCTATGTGAATCTAATGAGGTTTAACAAGTCTAAGCGCAAGGAGCTGCACCTGGATTGGTCCAATCCCAGACATCAGTTTCAGACTGGGAGAAGAACTCATTGAGAGCAGCCCTGCAGAGAAGGACTTGGTGGTTCTAGTGGATGAAAAGCTCAACATGAGCTGGCAGTGTGTGCTTGCAGCCTAAAATGCCAACTTCATCCTGGACTGCATCAAAAGAGGAGTGGCCAGCAGGTCAAGGGAGATGATTGTCCTCCTCTATTCTGCCCTCTTGAGGCTCCCTCTGAAGTCCTGTGTCCAGGTTTGGGGTCCCCAGCACAAGAAAGATGTGGACCTGTTAGAGCAGGTCCAGAGGAGGGCTACAAATCTGATGAGAGGGCTGGAGCACTTCTATGAAGAAAAGCTGAAAAGAGTTGAGGATATTCAGCCTGAAGAAAAGGCTCCAGGGAGACCTCATTGCAGCATTTCAATACTTAAAGGGGTCTTATAAAAAAGATGGAGAAGAACTCTTTACTCAGGTAGATAACGTTAGGACAAAAGGGAATGATTTTAAATTAAAAAGTGGAGATTTAGCTTAAATGTTAAGAGGAAATTCTTCATTCAGAGGGTGGTGAGGCACTGGAACGGGTTGCCTGGAGAAGTTGTGGATGCCCCATTACAGGCATTCAAGGCCAGACTGGATGAGGCCCTGAGCAACCTGATCTAGTGGGTGGCATCCCTGCCTATGACAGGGGGGTTGGAGCTAGATGATCTTTAAGGTCCCTTCCAACTCAAGCCAATCTATGATAAATAATATAACTAGCTTTGCTCACAAAACAGTAGTTGATGTTCTCTGTAGACACTATTTAGTAGATATTAAGTTGCTTTTGTAAACAAGTCAAGTTTTTTAAGTTTTAAACTGAATATCGTAAGGAATCTATTAAACCTTATGTGGTAGTCAGCCTCACCTGCCTTAAATCTTACACTTGTTTTTTACAAAGTTGCTGACCTACATTTTGTTGACTTCAGCTGAGGATGAATCTGTTTATACTCTTTAGAAAATGAAGTCACAATTGTATATAAAAGAGTGTTATGTTTTCTACTATAGTATTGGAATGATGACTTAAGTGTTATGGACCAGGCGACAAGGTAGGCCCGTATTAAAGGTCCTACTGAGATTATGAAACTTGCTCATTAACAGTGAGATTATCCTAACCTGAACAATTTTTGCTCTAAAGCATTGTTTAAAAAGAACAGTGTTTGTTTATGTTGTTGTTGTAATTTGGTTTTGTATAATTAGATATGAGGAATTCCGTAGATCTTTAATTAGCCAAATGGTGAACTTGTTAGAAATAATTTTGCTCTTACTTTTATATTGTGCCAAAATTTCCTGAAGTCCTGCAAGCTACCTGCATATAGGATACAACACTGTGTGTCTCTGTGAGCTACACATGCTCCTCACAGACGTTCAGAGATAATCCATAAAAGCTGCTGCTCACATGGCACTGACTTGGCTTTACGAAGCTCAGTACTGATTTTCTATTAAGAGGACAGTTGTTTCAAGATGAGAGGAAGCATGTATGGTTCATCAAAAAAGGCTTTTTCACTAGAACCCTCTGTAGCCAGTCTCCGACAAAGAAGTTCTGGTAAGTGTAGTTTTTTTGTGTTCTCCATAAGTAGACAATACACCTCAAATATTTCTTGATTATGCTACTATGGCTACTTCAGTGGTTTTTTTACTGACTTAAAAAATTTCATCACTATGTAGTAAAACTGGCTTGAATAAGGCACCCAAAATGAATAGATAGTAGCAAATCCAAGGAGATCTCTTAAAAAAGTCAGGAAAGCACCATTTTATTTTAATTCAAAGGATGTTGATGCAAGTATTATTATTCAAGAAGTCTATCTTGCAGGCCCAAACAAATACATTTATTATACTTCCACATGCTGAAAGTAAATTTAGTTTCTTTAATGTTCTGAGTGTCTTAGTGACTTGAATGCTCCTTGGAAGTGATTTCTCAATTAATCCTCAGGTCCTCAGGTTGCTTCACTGTCACTTGTTTTGTCATTGGTTTTACTCCAAGTATTAATTATTCAACAATAATTATTTGACCAATGAAATCTGGAAGATAATGCCTAAAACAGGGAAGGTTCTTCCCTTTGCTTCAATCTTTCCAGTTGCCCAACACATCTTTGGAAATTACCGTTACTGTGTGCTATACCCAAGTCATGTAGTTGTAGAATTTAACCTTCAGCAACCCCAAATATTAAAGTACCTGTTCAAGGAAAAACAAACAAACAAAAAAAGCTTTTATCCAAATTTGAAAGTTGAATTCATACAACTGACAATCTTTTGTGATTTTAAAGACAAAAATCCAGAAAAACATTTAGAAGTATGGATAAGGCAATAATGTTTGGAACAGTTTAGCCACTTTTTAATTCATAAAACATCAAAAGTCTTATTGATCAAGTTACACTGATTTTTTTTTTAGAGCAAAGCAAAGCTAAACACACCAGAAGTACTGGGAATTTTAGATCAGATTAGCAGAAATAGGTGTTTTTCTCTTTACGTTACCATTTATATAAGTACTCTGTATAGACTACTATTGAATGCCTAATTTGAAATTAAATAGGATTTTTTGATGTGTATTTCTTATTCTGAGTAATATATTACTTTAAGGTATATCTTAGTGAATATAGTGTCATCAATGGGGTTTATATGAGATTATTTCATTTAATATGAAATTTAAACACATTATTATGGCAATTTGGGATAAAAACAAATGAAACTGTGACATTTCCCATAGGACAGAAATCTGATTTTATTCATCTCTGGTTAGAAGATTTTGCATTTTTTGATATACAATTGAATACAATTATCCTTACTGCCTTCTCCCATCCTGTTTACTCCTATAGTTTGATATCCTGTATCTTTTCAAATCATTTCAAATAGGTGCAGAATACTCACAGATTCTGTATGCTAATTAATCACAATTTTTGCTTAAAATAAGTCAATTCTGAATAGTTCAATGTATGTATTAGAAGTCAGAGGATGGGTCAGAAGTAGTAAGAGAGCTGGGCAAGCCCTCTGCTCGAAAAGGAGATCCGTATGAGGAATGGAGCAGTCGCAGATAGCTGTGAGGAGCTGCAGGAGCTGACAAAAAGAAAAAGGGGGAAAAGAGGGAGGGAAGGAAGGAAGTGAGGAAAGAGGAGGAAATAGAAGAGGGAAGGAAGGATGGAGAGAATTAGAGGGTATATCTTCACATCCATCTTACCAGTCTCCTTGGAAACTGAAAAACAGCTAGAACAATATCTTAAAGGACAGATGGCATAGCTTAACTCTGCTCAAAATCTGTTCTTATTTCTCTGATTCAGACATTGCCTAATATGTGTGGTTCTCAGAAGTTATGGACTGCAGCTTAATTTACATATTATTCCCCACTCATTGTGACATGCACATGTATTTCCAAATGTTTTCTGAAGAAATTGCTGCCAACACAAATTTAAATTTCAAATTAATTCAGTAACCACCAAATAGTCATTTATACCTCTGACCATGAATGGCTGTATTGGTATAGTCAATTTACACTCAAACATTGTCATAGGTTAAATTTCAGAGGATGAACTTCAAAACTCTGCTATGTAGTCAAACTGGCTTCAAAATAGATATGATATTTGATGCCTGCGAGGAGTTTTTACTGTTACTTAG
This sequence comes from Cygnus olor, assembly GCF_009769625.2. Taxonomy (NCBI): domain Eukaryota; kingdom Metazoa; phylum Chordata; class Aves; order Anseriformes; family Anatidae; genus Cygnus; species Cygnus olor. Next base: position 106,266,539 of record NC_049171.1, on the reverse strand, counting down.
ACCAAACGTTATATATTTCCTAAATGATCTGAAAATTTTTTCTAAGACTGCTCTCCAGAGGAGCATCCAACTAAGGGAAAGGATGACCATAAAACAGATTCATAAAGGGTTTTTGCAGCAGCATTGAACATGAGGGAGACAGGTTGTATGTGCCAGGTTCAGAGAACACTTATTCTTTTCAGGGATGGCCAGAGGCTTCTATCATATGATATCTTGTATCGTTAAAATATATATTTTTCTTATCTATTTGTACTCAAAACCGCTACTCTGGTTCATTCAATGCAGTGGAACACAAAAAACTGAGATCATAACAGGACAGGTTCTGTAAAAATGACTTCGTTAATTTCACATTTTTCAGAATAGTTAAGTAGAACAGCTTGTCTGGTAGCAAGCTCAAGTAAATGCTGTAAACATGTTTTCTGTAATTGAATCTTATTAGCTTTAATTCATATTCTCTGTAATTAAGCAATTCTTTTTTATAATGTATCAATCAAAATCATCTATTTTTAATGAGTGTCAAAGCAAAATAAATCTAACACTAAGTGTGTTTATATAACTTGGCAGATAATTTTGTTTTGTTTTAAGTTCTTTCTTTTTCTCTTTTTTTTTTTAATCAGATTTATCTTGACATGAAAATACTAGTCTAAAATAAACAGTCTTGCTTTGATATGAACTTGAGTGGCTTTTTCTGACTGCAAGGAAATTGCTTTCATATACTGAAAGCTTTTTAAGGGATAAGGGTTCTAGCAGTTATGGCTATGTGATCTAAAGAAATCATGCTTAAATTCTTCCATAAAAAAATTCTAATCAGATTGCTTTTTTACAAAGACAAAATTTGTCTTTTACTATCTTCATTTTCTGTGTCGCTATCTCAGCTCTCATTTAAAATCAAAATAATTCTAGCTATTACAACCACTGAATCAACCTGTACCAGTATATTTAAGAGTTTATTACTCTGTAAACTGTGAATTTTATTTTAAAAATCAACTTTTAGCTTGAGACTTGAAATGTACTTTTTTAGCCAGTCATCTCCACATTATTTTTTCTTAAAACTCAAGAAGGACCTTGACTGAAAATGTGGTGAGAAATTTTAAACATCTACACAAATTGCTGTGAATGACATTTTAGCATGGGTCTCCAAATGCACAAAGATTGGCTAGATGACATGGAATATAAAAAACAGTGCCCTGAAACCTCTTTGACATGGTATCTTACCATATGGAAATTCTAGAATTTAACATGCTTTGCAATGGCAGGCAATTTTTTATTAATACGCCTACACTGGAGCAGTGCACACTAAACATTCTGGCTTGCTGATAGGGCTATATTAATGCAAAATAAGCATCTTGAGATAATTACACTTTTGTGTGTGGAACAGAAATGTGTGTGAAATAGATCTTTGCTTAGATAGCCAGAGAAGAAACGATTTTCTCTCTTAAATGTGTATTTAATCTTAATAAACCAACAACCATTAAATTTAAGATGGTCTGCTATACTTTAAGTACTTACAGTATTTAGAATGTGCATTTGGTCTTTTGCCAATGTAGAAACATTTTTCCTGGTTACAAGACTGAGGTGTTGAAAGGAAGATGAAAAGACTTAAGTTAGCAATGGAAAGATGTACAAAAGTTTCTACATAGAAAACTCTATCTCAAGAAATCCCCTATAAACATATATATATATAGTTGTTATTTATATATTATATATATATTTAAGTTAAAAAAAAGGGGGGGGGGCAGGGGAGAAAAGGGAAAAAAGGAAAAAGGACTAAAATTCTAATACAGAGATTTTGGAAGCAAAGAGTAGGCACGCTGTCAAATCAGCAAAGTTAGTGTTGGCAGGCAGTTCTTGATTTTTTTCACTTTTAATTATGGGAAACATTTTATTGTTATGCTTCTCCATTTACAGCTAACTATAATTGGCTTACATATTAAAAATAATGATGATTAAGACGCATGTTTGTATTGACAAGTATTTGCGAACTGAGAGTCTTGCAGAAATTAGCTCAAAGCAGGGAATAACTGAGGCTCATTTGTTACAGGTATGGATCAAAACCATTTCTTTTTCTCGTAGAGAGTCTGGACAAGAATCCTCTCTCTAAGCATAACTAGGTATTGCTAGGGTCACAGATCTGTGGTATGGAATAAAACTGACTAGTTGAGTTATTTTACTGCTGGAAATGGCCATTGATTTTTGGGCTTTGGCTCTAAAGGGACTTGTGCAAGGCTGGATCTGCCCTCTGCCTTTTAGTCTTCAGGACACCTCTCCAGCTCTGCAGGCAGGCCTCTCAGTTTCAAGTACTTTCTTTCTAGCTGTTGATAAGCCCATAGCTTTAACCAGGAGCCTCACGGCTCCTTCTTTGTGACCTCTACATCCTGGTGGTGGATGCCAAATGCACCAGGATGATGTGTAATCCTAGGCTCTTCCATGGTCTTACCATCACTTGCTGGTCCTCAAGGTGGTTGAGGCTGTTGCAAATTAGGCATTAAGGGGATTTATTTAAAGGTATTCCTAGGACAAGACTGAGGGTGCTGAGGGAGGTGGTGGATGTGATTGCTGGGCCACTTTCCAACATCTATCAGTGGTCATGGTCATGCAGAGACATCCCAGATGACTGGAGACTTGCTAATGTGATGCCCATCTATAAGAAGGGTTGTAAGGAGGACCTGGGGAACTACAGGCCTGTCAGCCTGACCTCAGTGCCAGGAAAGATGATGGAACAGGTCATCTTGAATGCAATCACACAGCATCTGTAGGACAACCAGGGGATCAGACCCATTCAGCATGGGTTCATGAAAGGCAAGTCCTGCCTGACCAACCACATTTCTTTCTATGACCGGGTGACCCAGCTAGTGGATGAGGGAAAGCCTGTTGATGTAGGCTACCTAGACTTCAGCAAGGCCTTTGACACAGTCTCCCACGGTATTCTCCTGGAGAAGCTGTCAGCCCATGGCTTGGACAGGTACACTCTTTGCTGGGTTAAAAACTGGCTGGATGGACGGGCCCAGAGAGTGGTAGTGAATGGAGTGAAATCCAGCTGGCAACCGGTTACGAGTGGTGAGCTGGCAGTGTGCCCAGGTGGCCCAACAGCATCCTGGCTTGTATCAGGAATAGCGTGGCCAGCAGGAGCAGGGAGGTGATCGTCCCCCTGTACTCTGCTCTGCTGAGTATCTCGAATACTGTGTTTAGTTTTGGTTCCCTCATTACAAGAAGGACATCGAGGCCCTGGAGCTTGTCCAGAGAAGGGCTATGAGGCTGGTGAAGGGCCTGCAACACAAGTCCTATGAGGAGCAGGTTGTTTAGTCTGGGGAAGAGCAGGCTCAGGGGAGGCCTTACTGCTCTTTACAACTGCCTGAAAGGAAGTTGTGGGGAGCTGGGAGTCAGCCCCTTCTCGCAGATAACTAGCAAAAAGACAAGAGGGGATGGCCTCAAGTTGCACCAAGGGAGGTTTAGGTTGGAAATTAGGAGACATTTCTTCTCAGAAAGAGTAGTCAGGCATTGGAACGTGTTGCCCAGGTAGGTAGTGGAGTCACTGTCCCTGGGGGTGTTTAAGGAAAGGTTAGACACTGTACTTAGGGACATGGTTTAGTGTGTGACATTGGTAGTAGGGTGATGGTTGGACCAGATGACCTTGGAGGTCTTTTCCAACATTAATGATTCTATGATTCTTTGAAGACTGTCTGGTGACTTCACCGGGACTTCATAAAGGTACCATACACCCTGCCTAAAGCATATTGTTGTAGTGTATTGCTATGGGGTTTTACTTCTTTTTTATTTGTCTCTCACATGAAAAAGTAATAGCCTCAAGGAAAACTCTAATAATTATGTACACCAATAATTTACTAACAGGACCAGGAAAATTTTGAGGTATTTAAATCCCAATAGATGCCTAAAATCTCATTCCTTTCAATGGTGCCTAAACAGGAGGAATTTTACTGAATATCTTTGTAGCTTAGTCCCTCTTTGTTATACAAATATAGGTAATGGTCAATGGTGTAGCAGCAACCTTTGTATATAAAATGGACTGTTTGCATTTAGTCTCATAATAGCTGTCTGCCTCTATTGATTTGTTTATGCAAGTTACAGTATTCATGTTGCTTTGCAGTATTTTTTTAAATTGTGCTTCTTTTAAGTATGATAGGTAGTACTGGTTTGAGAATAGTTATGAAGCCATGTATTATGAATTTATTCCCTCCACAAAAATTGTTTTTCACTCATTCAAGCACCCACATGGAACTTTTTGCCCAGGGAAATAATTCACCATATATATATATTTTAATATTTATTTATTTATTTATTCAGGAGTAGATTAGAGTATACAGGCATTGCCTATATGTTTTTTATATAAAAAAAAAACTTTCTAACCCCAAATTTGTATCAGAATTAATAAAAGATTTCAAGAAGCAAATACAGCGTTTGCCAGGAGCATCACTTACAGAGCACAAGCACTTAGCAGCAATAATGTCTAGCTAGGATGTCCTAATTCTCACACAATCTGCAAACTGAATATATTTGTATGCATAAAGAAACATACTTAATCACAACAATTTAAATCAGCAATGAGTCATAGTTAAAAGTATAATTGCAGTTTTGATTTTAATATCAAAATATTCATAGCTTTTATTACAGGAGAAGTATCAGAAGACAGCTATTTAGATTGGAAGCTCCCTGACTGTTCAAAGAAAAAAAAAAAAAGGCCATGTAGATAGCTTATTTTTATATCTAGGAAAAATAGGAAATTATTGATCACTTGTCCACTTGTGTTATTAAATTCACATTTTAAATCAATAAATTCATGTGTATGTATATTTGCTCTGTTTTGTTTTGTTTGAATGGTTTTTGCTTTTAGAATAGCAAAATGATGTCAGACTATACATTTTTATATGTGTATATGTCAGATGAACTGTCAGTTGTTAACAGAGCAGGTGGAGAGATTACAGGCAGTAACAAAGTTAGTGCAATAGGACAAGTGGCTGCAACATTTTATTCAGTAAAGCATACTATTGAGTACTACTGCAGAGGTACAATGTGTTCAACATCTTAAATATCAAATCCTTAAACTTAAAATTGTTAACTGTAGGAATATATTTTGGTATTTAAAACCACAATTGACCTATTTCTGAGCAGATTCTTTTTTGATAATTGCATTATGGGTGACTTTTGTGGGTGCCCAGTCTGAAACATCTTAACTCAATTTTTCAGGAAAGAAAAGTCATTGCAGATGCCTTAAAAGCCAAGAGGGAATGCAGCAAGAAATGGGCACCTCTGTGTTGGACTGTTAATGTTAATACCCATGTTAATATTTCAGCCAGTGACCTGGATTCCTAAGTTTGTAACTTTTACAAACATTGCATTGAATCCTGAATCCTCTGCTCCACTCCATACACTTGAATGCAAACATGGCCAGCATAGGGATGTTCTAAAAGGTTTAGACATATGCAAAGTTTATATAGATTAATCTTGATATGCTTTTACACTAGGTGATAGCAGTAAACTACATTTTCAGCCAACCCCAATTAATGTATAAAATTTTACACAATATGTTGAAAGACTACATATGGACAGAATGAATGAATGAAAGATGACTGATTTTGATGGCCAGGTCTCTAATTATGGAAAAGTTCACACAAGAAATACATTATATCAAGGAAAAGAGGTAAGAGTGGAACCAGAACTGCAAATTATCTTTCATATTTTTCTGGCACCATACAGGCTTCAGAGCATTATTTTCATCAATTGCATAGCTTACATCTAATCATCAAGCCCCTAAATTTCCATAATGGATCACGTTATGAAGAGATCTAATGAACTGGGGCTTTTTTTTTTTTTTTAATTTACAATGCAATAACTATTTAATTGTTTTAATATTACAAAATGAAGAGTGTTTCAAGCCTATCAACTTGCAAGCTGAAATGCTTCATGGAACTTTGATGACAAGTACCTAGCTGTAGGTAACTGACAAAAATCCTGATGCAAACAAAGCCAGACTCTAGCAGAGAATCACTACAACAGCCAATTAAAAGTCTCACTGCCAAGAGGCTCATTTCAGTTTCATTTCAGTTTGTGTAAGGGCTACTGCCAGGTTTGACCTCCTGTTTCGTCTTTTAAATTTCTTTAAAGGATCACTTCCTTTACAGTCAGTTCTTTTACAGATTTTTTTTTTTTTTTTTCTGGCACTGACGTTTTGAGTGTAGCTCCACTACACTTTTAAGTTTATTTTTTTCATTGTTTCCTTGCATTTTTCAGAAAGTTTTCTATCAGACTGCGTATTCAGTGAATTAAACTGGTTTTTAGGACAATGGAAAACAAATATCTGTAAAGAAAATGTGAGTGGGTGTTTAGTTGTTGTTGTTGTTTTTAATAGGATGGATATGAGTTGTCAGCCCAAAATGAAATGTTAACTCTGCTATAAAACATATCCTAACTGTACTGAATTCTTAAAATGTATGACCCTTTGGATTTAACCTTGAAAAAGTGTATCCTCCAAGACCATAAGCCTAGCTTGCCAGTCCTTAGCAGGGCACTAAATTTATTCCCTTGGTTCACTATCCTAAGAAGAACAGACTAATCTAAAAAGGTTATGAATAGAAGCCAGCTTGATTAGGTTTGTTACAAGACTAATCACAGAACAGTATCAGGGATGCAAGAATCAGGAATGCTACAATTCATTATTCATAATACACATCCCTCTACTTAATAAATCTTGAATACAACATTACAAGCAAACCATGCTCTCCTTCAGCTGGCTGGCTTCCAGGGCCATTCTGTTGTACTTCAGAATGCATGTTTGTCAAGAGCCTAATTTAAAGATTTCCTGATTAGTTTTACTGCAATAGGTATGCTCTATTACTAGGCAGCAATTTTCTGATGATACATGTAGCAAATCTTAAAATAAACCCTCAAGACTTTTAAAATGTCAGTGGCCTCCTGCCCCAATAGATCAATAGAAGGATATAAAAGGTCATCTTGGAATCTGGGAAGTCCTTAGTTAAAATTTTTATAGCTCTTAATGTAGTCTAAATTAATATAAATAATTAATAAATAAAATAGGACTTTGGCTTAATATTGTAATATTGTTTTGAAATTACTGCTAATGAGCCACTCTTGCTATCCTCATTGCTACCACCAAACCTCCATGGGGAGGGGAAAGAGAGAAAAAAAAAAAAAAATAAGGAAATGTTTCTTCTTTTAGAAAGGAAAGAACTGAAAGATTTTTAAATCTGAGAAGCTGAGCTGCGATAAAAACTGCTATTAGTGCTTTCACACCTGATTGCAAGCCACTTAATTCAGTGCTGTTCTATTGACAAAGCAGTGTGTGTCAGCCTGTCGGTTTGGGATTTAACTCCAGCCTTTCAGAGCTGCTGTCCTGGAAGTGTGGAGAAGTTAAATAAGAACAAACTGACTCTCTTCCAAGTTTCCTGGGTTTACAATGAAGGATTTAAAATGCTGCTGTAGCTAGTGAAAAGGAGCTTGTGTGCTCCATCTTTTGCCATAATTCCTGGAAGCTTGAACAATTTCTGTATTTATGAAGGTGTGTTGCTCTCTGTATTTATCAGGTCCATTCACTGCTGCCAGGAAGAGAGCCAGCCTGAGGCTGACAAGTTTTTTTGGGTTTTGTTTGTTTGTTTGTTTGTTTGTGTGTTTTAACTCTGCTTGTGTCTCTGAATAAAATCATTATTAAAACTATCAACTAATTTGTAGCTTCTCTGGCAGACAGTAATGACTTTCTTGGATGTTGTTGACAGGAAATAGAGTGAAGCCACAATGCTGAACAAGATTTAAAGCTTCATATCCCACTGATATGTTGAGTGATGGTGGGCTGCCAGTATGTGAAATAGACTATTTCTCTCAAATATAATCATTTTTTGTTGTCAACAAGGGTAGAATCTTCTTCATAAGACATACTTCCTGCTTTCCAATTTGCACTCTATTTTATGGCTTTATCCATTTATTCTGAGCAAGGTTCTGTCAGTTCCATATTCCCCTTCAAAAACAAATCCAAAACCTACTCTAAACCAGTGTTTCTCTCTCTGGTTATACAAGGAGTTTCTCTAACTGTTTCGATAGGGTGAAGATTGTATTTTCAGCAACCAGTTGTTGCTCAGTGGCAGCATTGCTGTCTGGTGGATGCAGGAATCTCAGTTTGGGGAAAAGGGGGTGGCTTTCCTGTGCATAGTTTCTGTGGCCCAGGGAAGGGAGACCACAATTGTGTTATGGACTGATTCATTTTACATGATTTGGATTGTTTTTCTAACAATGATATGACTTGTCTCAGCAACAGTACTTTGTATTCCACCTTCATATATTTGCTGAGAATATCAATGCATGACAGGAACTGAAAGTTTGTCTCTGCGCTTTCTTTTTTCCCCATAATACTGTTAGCACTTTCAGCTCCTATCTGATTTATCTTCTAAATCCCTAGGTACAAGAAAGAAAATGTACATGAATTGTTCTATTTTTTTTTTCTTTTTAATTCTACCCACATCTCTATGAATGAAGAGAGTGGATAAAACATTGAAGCGATACTGCAGACTCTATTACAAGAATCTTACAAACCTCAAACTTGCATGGCCCTTCCCACAATTAGTATTCATGTAAAATGTATGCCATTAGTGATCTCTGCATTAAGTGGAGTCTTAGGTAGATGGTAGATGAAGAAGGAATCTTCACTATGTAAGGAGAGTGAGTACTATAAGCAAACATCTTAAATAATACATGGGCAAATTGAGCATGAGGGGAAAGCACTTTCCAAAAGATGGAAACAATTCTTTGCAGGCAACATTAAAATTACTTCTAAAATATGCTTCATTCAAACTTCCTATTTCTAGTTGAGCTGGAAATGTTGAAGTATGAGCCCAAGTGACACTCAGGGGACATAATGAAGTTGGTCACCAAAACAGATTTAACGTAACTCTATATCATGAAAAAAGGACTCTGGGACTGAAGGTTTTGGAAACTGAATGCAGTTCTCTATGCAGCTCAATAATTAGCCTAACATTGATCATGATGATAAGTCTCTGATGGCTTCTAAAATTTCCTGCGTATATCTCCAGTTTAAATGAGAGATCAGACCACTTTGGCTGGGGTTTTGAAAGAAGTAGTGAATGAATGAGAGGTCTTTGGAGTCCACGTCCTATTTACACATTTTCTGCTGATTTAAAGTTTATAATTTGTCATAGTACTCAGTGATTCAGTTTCCCTCTGGTATTAATTTTGGTTACTTTCAGTGCATATTTCTTCTTGCTGGCTGACACTAAAATATGTAATTGAACTCTCATTTTTCATCAATTCATGGGATACTGTGCAATATTCTATACCTAATATTTTGTCCTGAGAATAGTAAGAACATGAATACCAGACAATCAAAATACTCTATTTAATACTTCTCATTTTTCTTCTTTGGACCATTCTTGTTTACATCAAAGGGTTTTGTTGTTGTTCTTTTATAATTCCACAGAAGAATGATGTATTAGAAGCTGAGTCATTATTATTTGATGTAAAAAAATGAGGATATTAAGTTACAGGATGGAGTTCATCAGTGCTATTATATGGCTGGTCAGTAAAACTAGTGATATTTTCTGTCTGGAAGGGAATGTGAAATTATTTCAAAGTGAAAAATTGAGACTGCACAGATGCCATAAATGTCATCTCAGTTGTAAACATCTTAATGTTTGAGTCCGTGTTTCTTTTATGTGCTAGTGGTTTAACCTTCCAGGCTTGAAATAAAATTGAATGGAAAGGGGCAAAAATTAAGCTGCAGCTGGGAGAGATATGGACAAAATACTTTCAGGTGGTCTTTTGATCTCTGCACAGCCTGATGCTATAACAACTGCAATTAATAGATAACTTTATTATTATTATTATTATTTTTCATTTTCTTGCTTTTACTGGTATCAGTCTTTATTGTTTTACAAATGCAAATACTGAGAAGAGAGTTTGGACCAAGATAAATACCAACCTCACTGGAAAAATATTTCTGTATCGGTTATAAGTAGCTAGAAACATGATACCAGTACCGATGAAGAACATTTTAACTTGGACTGCTGCATTTCCAGCTAAAATCAGAAAATCATGGGGTCTGTGTTTTGGATGCTTTTAGACTACTTCGGTAGTGTGATAAAAAGGATTTCTACTTGAATGGAGTGGGATATGAAATTTGGAGATAAATCCCCTTTAAATCTGAAGGGAATTATTTTAGGGAACAGAACTAAGTTTACCCGTACATGATTTTTGACTAGATAATGTTGAAGTATCAGATATTTAAAACAATTTTGAGTCCCAGAAATACAACCTGAAATTCCTTGTGTTGGCTCATCTATTCCTTTTCTGACATAACTGTAAGCACTTATAATAAAAGACTTCCAAAAATAATCATAGTATTAACTGTTACATGTTCTGTTCCCATTTTTTTTTCATTGCTCCTAATTATTATGAGATGTTCTCAGGTTTCTTTACAAATGCATTATGATTTTTCACTTAAGAGATACAATTTTTATTTAGAGTGATTGGTTCTAAGTCTCTTTCTCTCTGTTATTAGCTTTGCTTGGAATAAAAAGCATGAAAGCATTATCTCCCTGTTTCTCATAGAAGATTAATGGGACTTGAGAGCAGTTGCTTGAAAGTAAATTTGCAATGAAGCTTGTTTTACAAAACTGCTCTTATTCATAAACCATCTGCCAGTTCCTCCTTAACTTACCAAAGCTTCTAGGACAGTCTTTGATTTTTACGGGCACACAAGGTAAAAAATTCTGAGGAGATGGCAAGAAAATTGAAACAAAAACCTCTATGGTGAATGATTTTCTCAACAATACCAACAAATCTATGAAATTAGCATAGCACTTAGGCACAGACTGCTGACAGTTTGATTATTTATTCTGTGTTTATTTGAAATAGAAGCTTATTTTCATGTTTTCAATAAAAGGAAAGTTCAACCATAAGTACATGGATTTTTGCCTACTTATTTTTTATTTTTATTTTGGTTTTCCCTACCTATTATTTTTGTAACTAATTTGTGCTTCAGTTTAGCCATGATTCTTCTGTGGTGGAAAGGGTAAAAGAAGTGATCTAGTAACAGACAGTAAATTTTGGAAGAACTTTCCTAAGTAGTCTGCAGCAGAAGTGAACCCATACATCACTGCTAGCATAAGCTAAGGTGAATGCAATAGGATTCTGTGTGTGGAAAAAGGTGCATCCATCAGGATTGTTAAATAGTTAAATTAATTTTTAATGGCCCCACTAGCTTTTTTCAATTTTCAAACTCGCATATATATATATATATATATATATATATATATATGTGCCTCCTATTTCAGGTTAAAACAACAACAACAAAATAACCGCCTTTATATTCTTTGAGCTGTTCTGCCCATCCTCAACTTACTTGCTCCTTCAGTCACTTCTAATCAGTGCAGTTCTTTATGAGCTGTTGTTTTCAATCTTGTAGAATACATCCCATGAGAACACTTCTATCAGTACATTATCCTTCCTGGATTATCTCTTCGTTCACTATTAATTCATGAGATTGATTTACCCCCTTCCTTGTACAGAAATATTAACATATAATTAAGATACAAATCCAAATGTGAGAACATAATAACAGGAAAGCCATTTGAGGGAAAATCACAGCAGTGACATGTTCTAGAAGAGGGATGCAGCTGAAGATTAATTGGTAAGCACTCACACTGACAGCAGATAACTCGTGTTGCATTCACAGAGGGAATGAAAATGCTGGAAGCTGCAGACTCTTTGCCATAAATAAAGGAGAACTGCTTTCTGCAGAGCAATTCCTAAATCTGCTTACATTTAAAATGATTCCTCATGTTGAAGATAATTCGCTGTATGAAATCTGTGTAGCACTACTACAGTCAGGCCAATTTATATTCTCTCAGGACGTGGCTCTTCTGTGTCAATTGCATTGTCAATCAGCAGCTGTGAATTCGAACATAAGCAAACTTTTATTAATGTCAAGCAACTGGAGCAGCAAAGACCTAATGGCAATCTGAATTTCTACTTGGCATTTACTGTTCAAATCTTATGAGATGCATAAACACATGCATTTTGTAGATCTAGAGTTATATTTGTGTTTGTATGTGTATGCATATGGTTCACAGTAAAACTTTAAATTTCTTGGGGCACTGACCACATTTATTGAAAGGGTAGCAAATGGATTTTTTAATACATTTTTACACTGCTGAAAAACAGGTGAAGTGTTTTAAGTGGGAATATTGTAGCAGATTATTTTTGAAGAGAGGGAGAAAATTCAATTTCATTTGCAAGGTTTAAAGGACATGATTTTAAACATGTCTGCAAATGACTTTATCTTGTTAAAGATTTTATTGAATTGCAAATAGGATCCATGCAAAGTTGCAGTGGAATGAAGAGCAAAATCATAGTAACTCCTTCAGAAAGTCTTATCAATGAATGAAAATGTTCATCTAATTAGATAGTAAACTATTCTTATCATTGTGATAATGGAACTGTTAAATTATGAAAAGATAAGTACAAGAGCAGATGATGAAGCTCTAATAGTTAAACCTCATAAAAGGTGCAACTGAATTAGATGGACGCAAGATACAACCCATATGTTTGGTAATAATTTCAAGTTACTGAAAAATATCATAGAAAATGTAAGTTTCAACTAAACTTGAATTTGAATGATCCTAAAGTTTTTAATGGTTTCAGAAATTCAGGAGATAGTGGGGAAAGTTCCCAGAACAAAAAAAGTAACAATTCAATGTACCAATAGCTTGGGCATCTCACATCCCAGATAATATTTCGTTGATGTCAGGTCAAATGAGTTTAAACAGGAATGTAAATAGGTTCTACTACACAAACAAATAAAGACAAGACATCAGTACTTGCCTGTAAATAAGGCTCATAAGAAGCTTGCTTTTGAGTCCCAATCCTTATTTTTCCCCCCTTCCTCCCTCACTTCCCATTCTCCATTCTCAGTGAAAATATAAACTTGACTGACACTCTGAAAAAACAACTTACAATATCAGAATGCTTGTATCAAAACTCAGCTGTACTGTCTTTTGCAAATAATGGGCACAAAATGTCAGCAGCCATTTTATGGTTATGTAGTAAGCTGCTACAATGGTGCAGTCATTCAAAAAAAAAGAACTAGCACGTGAATGGACTACACAGGCTGTGAAGAGTTAGTAGTTGTCATCTTGGCCATTAGGTTCAGACAACCAACTGTAACTTTACATGGTTATATTTAATACTTCAGAGTTCACTACTCTGAAAATCAGATTTGTTATTATGACTTCATCCTTCAAAAAACACTGCTAAGCTTTCAGGCTGTACAGGTCTAGAAAACTACTCCTCTCAAAAATTAAACAATTATCAAAACGCTATCATTCTAAACCCTGCCCTGTCTTTTCACTAGGAATATTCTGTAACAGTCTCAGATATGCAGTTCTGTCTTCACAGGGAGGTTATGTGAGGCATGTATTGTATGTCCTAAATAGGGAAGTAACAGATAAGGTTGCTTATGAATACATCCTGTTCTTCCTTCCTTCCCATAATCACATTTCAAATCTGTCCATAAGCATAAGCATAACACAAAGTTAGACAGAATGCCATTTTGGACTGGCGGTTGTATTTATCTTTTGATGGATTGTGTAATTATACCAGAAATAATTAGGATTGGCTTGAAAAAGTGTCTATTCTGTTGGCCCGTTTCTAACATCCTTTTTACAATCATCTGTCTGAGCTAATAGAAAGTAAATAATGGTTAAAAGGTAATGAGAGGTAATGGACCTTAAACAGATTGACTGTTGATCGGGTACCACCAATTTGCAGTATTTGTGTTTCCTTCAGGGCCCTTGAGCTGTACAGCTACCTAGCAACCATGAGATCTGCTATGAGATATTCTCATACAGAAAAAGCTGCACTTGGCCGGCACTATACTGTGATAATCGAGCTGACAAGATAGCTGAAATTGCTGTGCAACAAATACCCTTACATTCCAAAAGATGTTAAGCTTTCCACTGTACATCACAGCTAAGATTATAAACGCTTGCCTCTGAAGAAAATATTTTCATACTCCAATTAAGTATGCAAAAGTTGTTGTGATTGTGTGGTTGTTATCTCATGCTTTCACTGTCAGAACAGAGTAAGTATTAACATTGTGGTTTACTAATCTAGATCTGGTAAATTCAGACCTGGGCCCCCAGCTTCTTCAAAACATTTGTGCTGTACTTCTTGGAAATATGTTTAGATTTGGAAGCATTTCTTCCACCATGCCTTATTTTCTCTTGTCTGAAAGATGACAATAATATCTACAATGCATCACTGGATAGAATTGGTGGAAAGAAAGGAGGTTAATTCAGTGATGGCAATTTTAATTATTTCCTTGATATTTTGTGATGTGATTAGGTACCTTTCAAATGGTAGTTAAATGGCTTAATCTTGCTGTTTCCCAGGCTCTAGCTTTAGCATTACATCTAGGTCATATAGGGAAACAGCATCAAAATTGCAGCACCCCAGACATCTCACGAATTGTCTGTTGAAAATGTGACTAACAATCTAATCTACCTTGGTAAACTCTTCTTTGAACATAGAAAATGAAAACTTTTTTGTAGCCCTGATTAGAAGTTAATTTTCATCACAATGAACCCTTATAAATAAATATATCACATCTGATTTGAATATGACAACAATTATAACAAAGCTTGTAAGGCTTTTATTTATTTATTTGCCATAGCCTAAACTAATATTGCTTTGTCAGATATGACAAAATAATGTTTTACTGTCCTTTTGTGGACAATGCTCTAGTACATTAACATAGTGCATTACTCTGATTTTTGCCACTACAGCTCTATCTTCTTAAAATAGTGCTTTCTGAATTTAGGTCTTTAACCATCTTCAGGATTGTACTGTCATCACTTTGTTATGCTCAATTAAGATGTGTTAATATATGGATATTTACTTTAAATTATTGTTTAAGCACAATATGAGGCAGTAGTACTGAGATAAGGAGGATGAGACATTAACTGGACCAGAGAGCAACAAGCACGTATCTGCCTCCTCCAGACACTCCAGCACAGGACTGTTCAGGTCCAGCCACTGGGGCCCAGCCTGGTACCCAGGGACCTGGGATCACTGCCCAGACTGAGGAATGTAGTTGCTGCTTTCCCATTTTCATGTTCAGCCCGTAGCAAAGCTGAGCACCTATCCCAGGGAAACACAGACTGAAAAAGGACACTGACACATCAGACCACAAAAGGCTGCCCTAGTCGACAGCTGCCTTTGGCAACACTTACACACAGAACTCACATGACATAGACATATACAGCTGAGACCCCTTCCTCCTTTCTGCCTAGTAGAGATAGAAGTTCACTAGTGAATGCACACACAGAGCACTTTCTAGGTTCAAAACAGTAGCTGGTACCACTTCCATGCACGCACACAGGTCCCACCAGTGACTGGTGGTGAGACCCCTGCACTCAATTCCGTAGCTGGCACCACAGGCCAAGGTGCCCATTCCTGACCTGACTCCAGTGGCTGGCACTGAGGTTCACACACCCGCATCCCGGTCTCGCCAGTAGCTGTTGCTTAACCTTTTCAGTTCACATATGCACAGGACAGGGTACAAATATGTACAGAGGTAGTTAGGAAAAGGATTTAATGAGTGAAATATATAAAAAAGACAAGACAGACTGCAGAGATCAGGCACAGGGCTCAGCCAGACAAGTGTACTGGTCAGTGCTGTTTTACATGCAACCATCCCATTTTATACCCTTTCAACTACATGCTCCTTTATTCCCCCCTACTCCCTCTTTCTTCTGCAGACTTCCACAACCACCACCACCACCACCACCCCCATGGTGGGGGGTGAGGACACACCCCTACAGAGATCTGTAGTTTCCTGTCTCCCTCCCAACTTGGGGTCCCTTGGTTCACAATTTTATCAGTTGCAAAGTTTATCCTTCCTGAAAGTGGTGCCTGGAGCTTGTTAGTCTATCAATTAGTGTGACTGGGAGGTTTGTTTCTTGTGGTTGCCTCTGTTTGTCTTGTCAGGTCTGTGTCTCATCCTCCTGATTTAGGAATCCTCAATCAGATAATCCTGCTGGAATACCCTTCCTATATTCAGTCTCTCTCTTCTTGATTAGTGCAGCTGCATTTGGTCATTGTCTTTCATTTTTACCAATTGCTCAGGATTTCTGTTTGTGAATGTTTGTTCCTCCCCCTCTCATTTTTCTTCTGTGAACCCCTGAGTCAAACAATTTCTCCAAGGAATAAACCATCTCAAAACTCCGCATATCCTTACAGAGAAAAGTATTTGAAGCTCAGTCATTACTGTAACAAATAATTCAGGAAAATTTATCTGATCAAAAACTGCATACCCGGTTTGACAGCATTATTTGTGTGTGTGTGTGGTTTTTTTTTTGTTTGTTTGTTTTATCATCTGCACCCTTTTCCTTAACAAATGTGATTGCAACCCCTCCTCCCCCCCAAATGCATGTTTTGATTTCTCCTGTGGTTCACAAGGCTGGGATGCAGTCAGGGGGACAATAATCTTTGCGTGATTTATCTGACAAATTGCGAACATGAACAGTACAACGGATGGCTCATAAAATCAGCTAAACATTGAAGTGTAAACATAAATGTAATGTCAGACCATTCTGAATACCCAACTCCTTGTAATGACCTGCTTGTCCAAAAGTAATCATGAAAGAAGGAACATTGAATTAATTTGGTACGTGTCAGTTGGCCTGTTCCAATATATGTAGAAACCTCACAATAGTATTCATCAGTGGCTGCTGTGTTACCCCAAAGATACTGCTCTTAGTGCTGTATCTTTATCTAAGGTATTTTCTTTAGATTACAGTTTTGCTTAAGACAATAGTGTTGTTACTATGGCTTTAAAGCTTTGTAATAAATTTTGATAAAGTGACATAGAACTTGAAGCGACGTGAAGTAAAATTGATAATGCATGTGCTAAAACCCTCAAAACACAATTGTGAATAGGGAACTGGCTTAAGCAGGTACATTAACAAGGAATTTATGCAGGGTTTGTAACATTCTTAGCAATAATTTCCCCATGAAACTGTCAGCCAGAGCATCCCCATGCAAACCATTACTTTGGCAGTAGTGGAGCTCCTTGATTACAGAGGAGGAGCATACAATTCCTTGACCTTGGATATACTACTCCTGGAATAGTTTGTCAAGCTCTGGGCCAACAGTGCAGGGAAGATAAATTGGAGGCATAGGATTAAGGAATGGCAGATTAATCAAAGAGGATGGAAATATGCCTCAAAGCATGCTCCTTCACTGTGTGTGGCCATAGGCAAAGGTGACTGTGGAAGAATGAAGGAGGTTGTTTGATATTACAGCTGGAGACAGTGTGATGGCTCCATGCCTTTAATGGGAAGTTATTTGGCCCTGGGGTCTGCTGGAAGTCTTTAATCCAATATCAGCCAGCTCCCTGGGAAGACGTTTGGGTTTGTGCTGGGGCTGACTCTGAGTGAAAGGCTTTGCAGGAGTACCTGCCAATCCTATGCTGAAATAAAAATTTGCCCCTCTTTCCCCTCCCCTTTTTGTTGTTGTTGTGGGGAAGGGAGGAAACAGTTTTTTCCTGTGGAGTCTTGGAGATATACACAGATCGTTTTGATGCTTGGCAGTTCTTGTCTGCTGTGGAAACAGCCCAGCCTGTTGTGGCAAAACTAAAGGAAATGTGCCTTTGCTCCCCTGACTGCTGGTAATGCTTGTCTCTGTTCTGAAAATGAGTCTTGACTTCTACAGAAGAGACCTTAATGCCATTTAGAAGATCCAGTTCTGTTTAAAGTAGAAATCAGCAAGGAATAAGGCTACAGATGTTGACACTGTAGGCCTTGGCCTGCACAGCGGGTGGGGTTTACCTCAGGCTGCACTGGGCACCTCCTACACAAGGCTGCTGGACAACCACCTCCCTGCCCAAACACAGGGTGCTGCAGCCTTCAAAACGCCAAATCCTTGGTCTTCAAAAAATGGCCTGGCTGTGATAGCTTTTTTCCTTGTCAGCTTCCCCACAGTTTGTGCTGTCGTAGCCTGTTGGCTTGCTGCATGCCTCTCCCAGTAATGGAGCTTCACTTGACGCGGTGACTTCATGCTTCACATTGGTAACTTAAAGATCTCACTTAATGCTGAAATTAAATTTAAGCAGGGTAAATGCTGAATACAGCTATTTTTTAGTGTGAAGGCTTTTCAGCTTACAGTAAACGTAATAGCTTTGATGAGGCAGTGGTAACGGGCCCTATGCCTTTGCCCCAACTGTGAATGACAATGCAAACCCCAAAAGGGTTTTATAACAGCACAAATGATTAAAAGAAATACCTTATATAATTAACTGACATTGGTTTGGAAGTAACCTTGCTTGCTGTGCAAAATGTTGATGGAATATACATGTATTCAAGATACACAATTCTAGGTAGCCAAAGATGTTTTTAAAGCAAGGTGCTAATTTCTGGGTTTTCTACCTACTTTTGTGGAATGTGAATGGGAGAGTAAAATCTGGCATTTGCTTTCCATTGACTGGATTTGAAATCAGCACTGCTGAGAATAGATTCATTTGGCACAGTTCTACTGTTCTTCATTTAATTTACCCTTGTGTGAAAAATGATAGATGCTTTTATAAATTGTCACTTTTCCAGGACATCAGAGCTCTGTCTTAATAATGTGTTTTTGACAGAAATGGAAGCTCAAAGTTTTTGTTCTTTTTGCCAGTTCTTCAAAACAAAAGTAATCTCTGATAGAGAAGTCTTGATTTGGTGTGTTCCCATTTCTGTTTTACCAAAGAACAAGGCTTGTCTTGGTGTCAGAGTTCTGTCTATGATGAAAACTGCCCTAGGAGCAAGAAGCCTGAGCAGAGCTTGTTCTTGATATGGTCTTCATACTGGGGAATGTTGTAATGGTTTGACTTTATAAAGATCTCACTGATGAATCAGGTTTGGTTAAAAAATGTCAGAATAACTCAAGAACATTGAATGCTGCTTTGGCAGAGCTTTACATCCAGGTGATCATATGTCTTTCATTTGGTAAAGGATAAATGATCAAGTGTTTGATTTACATTGATTGTTTTAAATGTATTTTTATTCTGAAACAATTTACAAGAATGTTAAATTACTTTAAAATTGTAGATATGAATGCCAGAACATTGCTTCTCCCCACCTCCCAGAGGATATAGATAAGTTTCATTTTATAGTATGTTGATTACATAATTATTTGAAACGTCTGCATTTTCTTTTGAGATGATATAAAATGGGGCTGTCAGAAGGCTTGAACTTTTAATAATGAAAACTCCTTTGAAGATCTGTGATAGTTTGAAGAGAAGTAATACCTTAAGGTTGCCTGAATATATCTTAAGATCTCAGAAATTAAATACTTTTTTCCTTTTTTGAGTGGTGGTGGTGGGTAAAAGTAATAGACAAATCTTATGTAGTGATTTGCACAGTGATATGCTGCTTTCAGCAGTTTCCCTGTCTGGCTCCTCTTGTTCCCACAATAGTCATACAAAAGTCAGCTGTATATTGTAGCAGTATTCCCACCCTTCCCCAACCCCCGCACCTTTCATCCCCCTCAAAAAAAAAAAAAACACAAAAAAACAGATGTTTGTTCTTCCCATTCCTCTTCACAAGGTACAGAACAATGTGTGGGAGATTGTTCTATTATTTTATTATAAAACATAGCCAATAACTAAGGCAAACACTAGGAAAATGATTCTGTGCTCCCTTGTCTTCCTATGGTTCTTCCTTTGTCTATGCTGTAACTATTGCAAAAGTAAATCCCATTCAGTTGGTAATACCAAACTGTTAGCAAATACCTGCTTTTATGGTAATTGAACTTAGGAGTTTCATCTTTATCGTGTCGGTTATACAAATAGTTCTCAAGTAAGAAGTCATTTGATGAAACAAATCAGCTGTTTCACAAATAGGTCTTGGTGTGGATTTTGGCTAATTCACGTGAATTATCAATGTCCATATGGCTTATTACTCTCTTCAGCCTGGCACCTACTTCTGGGCACCGCCAGAAGAAGTATTAGTACAGGTAAGCATGTAATAATTATCCTTCAGAATACTCTAAACATTTGTGGTCTGTGTCTTCCTGAGTGGTATCTGCTTTTAATGGCTATTGGTAGACTCTTTTTATTCCATATAATTGTCTAATCCTGCTTTGAAATAAGTAGTGCCCACAACTCAATGAGACAGTGTAAAAAATGGTCTTTGCTTTGTCCCATTTCTGCCTCATTCAAGGTTCCTGCATCCTTGCCTCCTTGTATTTGGAAACAGTGCTTGTCCACCTTCCCATTTTGAGTGTGATTTTTCAGTCTTCTGCAATGTCCTGCTATAGTCAGCTGTTTTTCAATTGAACAGTCCTAGTCTATTAGATTCTTCTTGTTAGAAAAGGCAGTCTGTGGTTTCGATTGTCCTTGTTGCCCTCCTACTTTCTCCTCTGAGGCGAGGGATGACCTGCACATAGTATTAAATCCATGTGAGCAGCATGAATTTGTGCAACAGCATTCTTGGTGTGATGGGATGGAAAGCATGTTATGGTGTCACATTTGGACTAGAAAGAAGGAACTTTTTTTATGCTGTCTCCAGTGTGAAACTCGGGAAGTTTGTAGTGTATACTATAAAAGCATTTAGACCTAAATTGTGGTACTGGGCAGCGAGGAGGGATGTAACACCTACTGTCAACAAGTGACAGCAGGTTCACTTTGAACCACCTAAAATTTTTGGGCTATTTTTGCAACATGTCTTGCTGCCTAGAATATCAATATCAGGTCAGCAGTAGGTCCTAAATAAGTCTTTAGTAAAAATTAAAGAGTGGCTGCTGATAGTATTGTGTATATTATACCAGGAAGGAAAAGGAACCTAAAATTGAGGGGAAGGATACCTGGAACAAACGAAGTTCTTGGAAAACTGAAGGATAATAAGTTTGGAACATTATTTGAGCAGCTAGACTTTTTAAGAATGTATAAAAAAATCACGCATCTCAGTTGGTTTAGAGCTATATTCAGTTATGCTAGAAATCCAAAGCACAGTTTTTCAAACTTGGTGGAAATTCAGCTGTAGTCGTAATGGTTTGGAGTTGATAAAGAGACTGCATATGCTTCGTGTTAAACTTCAATACTGTATGAGCATTTTAATGCTTGTCCTGTATTTTGTATGTGCCAGGGTATACGCCTGAGAGAGTAAGTTTCATAACAACTGTAAATATTTCAAGAGTAGATGTCATTAAGCTGGTAATACAAAACTGTTAGCAAATACCTGCTTTTGTAAGTAAGTCAAAAGCTATGTTTCCTTCAATCGGGGGCTGGTGGGGAGTGTGGAGGCAAAGTAAGGTGATTCTCAGTGAAATAACAGTTGGGTATATGAGAGAGAAAATGCTTGGCTTGATTTAGCCTTGTGGATTTTTTGGTTTGTTTGTTTGTTTTGGAGTTACTCTTATGACAAAAATGCATAATTTGGTAAAAGTAGAATCTGAGATGGGAAAGCCCCGCTATATACAAAGCCTCATGAACGATGACTTGATTTTGAGGTGGTGCCATTGAACTATCAGCCTCCACCATATTTCCAGAAATATCTATGGTAGTTCCTCGGTGTTTGTGCTCTGACATTGATTTACTTGAAACCTGGATTAGCTAAAACACACACACACACTTTTTTTTTTTTTTTGAGTTTTACAGACTTGCTTTTGTGGGAAACTAAAAGCAACCAAGAGGAAGGTATCCAAGTAAAAGTTGGTCAGAAGAAAATAATGCTTTCTTCTAGTAAAATGACAGTGTTTCATTGAGTGGGAACCAGAGTACCATCAGAGAGACCCTTCCTATCTGAATTAGTCTGATTCAAAGCAGTGAAACTAAAATTTAGGATAAAATATGATTTATCATATAATGCCTATAATGGAGATAGTTGTTCATTTCTCATCCTGTACTTTAAGGGGAAAAATTAACATTTTAGCAGTTATTTGTGAGTAGATATGGGCTGTGCAAAAGAAACTACTGGCCTTCCAGTTTAAGCAGAAGAACTATAAATTTTAAAGCAGGGGCTTGGTATTTTGTGTCTGGAGAACCCAAAAACATTAGCCTTCAAATTATAATCCAGATTTGTAAGTGGAGTGTATATGTATATTATTTTACATTGAATAAACTTGTTTGTTAATGTGAATTAAAATTAAAGACAAATCTCTTAAAAATAAACAACAAAAAATTAGAATAAGATAGTCATGTTTCTAAATTTGTATGGATAGTAGTTACCTTCCAAGCTAGTTTAGCCACTGATGTCTTTCCTGTTGGTTCATACTGAAGCAGAGTGGATGCTAGTCCCTGCATCTGTACAGATCACTACATTTATTTATTTTTATTGTTTACTTTTTAATAGTTGAGGAATCAGTTAATTATGTGTTGCTAATATTGTATAAGCAAATTTTTGTTTGGTCTGTATTCACAGACATCTTGTTCACAAATGAATGATAATCAATCTTTTCTCGACTCTATGAACCAAGCGTGAACGGCATTTGTAGGTTCCTTCACTGGAAAATCTTTCTTAGCTGAAGTTGTGATGTTGAGCTAAGTGATAGTGCAACCTGTGTAATATAGGTATATCCTACTCAGCAAACAAAACATTTGAGTCAGCAGATAACATCGTTTTTGCAGTTGCATAAGCTTTTGACTGCTGTGTGTTTATGAATATGTGTTTAAAGTAAATTTTCTAACATTAATTTGTGCTAGTTTAATACATGCATAAAACATTAATCGTGGAGATTAAATAGGAGCTTCTTGTGCATCAACAAAAAGTTATTTCCATCTAAGGTCATGAATTTTATATGTGAAAAACCAACAATTACTGTAGTGCTATTTCAAAATTTCTTTCAGAGGATTTGCTTTCTCCCTCTCACCCTTCTCCCTCCCCCCAATGTTTGTGCATTTAGTGCTATAGTTTCTGCTTTTAGCAGTATTTGGTTTGGTGCTGTTACTATCAAGTTGTATTATTCTACACATACTATGAACATACAAATCATCCTGAAAGCTCTGGTAATTTGTGTTTTTGTTTAGTACTGTTATTCCTAATAAAATCATATCACATGATTATATTGTAATACAGTGAGCAAACAATACCATTTAAGTTTCAGTGTTCTTAGTGAGTAAAGTAGAAATAAAACAACTTTTACTGGTAACGATAAAATGCATGATTGTCATCGTTTCCCTAATGTAGATTTTTACCACGTTATCTGCGGGTATAAACAGGATCCTATCGTGTTGCAGAAACTGATTGAGTCCAGACCCATAATTTAGTCCATGTCATCACTTGCGAGTGATGTGGACAAAAATATGCACTGATAGAGCAAAGCAGCTGGGCTTGAGGATCTGGTATCTACAGTACACAGATTTAAGGATTATTGCTATAATTATTGTTAAAAATTTGTGCGGACTTCAGAGTGGCCCAGTGGACTGAATGCCTGTTTGTACTTGTGATGCCTTAGGGGCAGCTTTGGAGCACCATTTTCAGTTTACTTTAATTCAGAGGAAGCACATTTTGTTGTTCCTTGCAACCTGTGTACAGGGTCTACTGGGAGAAAGTACCTAAAAAGCATCATCCTGACCTGAAATACAAACATTATAGTAGCTGCCCCCTCTGTTTCTAGCATTGTATGGTGGGCTTTGGTGTTAGGAACACTACTTGTTAAACCTTTTAAAATGATGCAAACCTGTGTTTAATTAGGAACAGGTAAAATAGGATTGGGGTATGAGGATAAACATTTACTGGTTACAAAAACTTTTCTAGCATTGTGATTTTTTTTTGTTTTTTTTTTTTTTTTAAATTAAGCACCAGTATTTATGCTTTTGAAGTCTACGAATAATTTCTCTATATGGTGAGTACTATATGCATTAATTGTACAGTGTGGTAGTGTTAAATATCAGCTTTGTATATTATTAATTATTTTATATGGCATGTTATGTTTTCACGTGGTATTGAGAAAGTGGGATATTTTCTTATACGTCCGTTGTGATGAATTTTACCTATACTTAATTTAGAAATACAACTTTTAAAATGAATTTCTTATCTCTTTCTATTTATAGTTCCGCTGTATTAATTTCTTATTGTTTTTTAAGACTATCAGTCTGTACAGCTGGGTTATCTTAGGTAGTTGTGTGAATAACCCTACAGAGTTCAGTCTTATTTTTCAAATGATTTTTGGCATGGTGGTGATATTTTAATATGAATAAAATAATTGCAAAAATTTATTTTGTAATAAGTTTCTTAAAGTCAATGTATTGGTAGCAATTCTGCTAATCAACAACTTATAATTTGTGCATGGGCTAGGTGTGTAGAATTTGTGGCGACAGTCTGTGGAGTAGTAAGTCCCGTGACTGATGAAATCTAGGAACTGTACTTCAATAAATGCAGGTGATAGACAGCATGGCATTTAAAAATGCCTTTGTAAATTTTAATAGCAGTTAAAATGTTGACTTTAATAGCAGTTAAAATGTTGACTGGCAAACTTTCTAGCTTCAGCAGGATGATTGGTGCAATTACTTCCAGATGTTTTTATTTTATTTATGGTCTCCTAAAGGTGAGGATTTTGTAGTTTGTACAGTAGGCACTCAAGCACCCAGTGGAAGCAGCTGGGCTGCTAAATTATATTCCACTTATATGGAGTGATTGTGTTAACAGTTGACAGGCTGTACTAATTCAGTTTGTCAGCTGTGCCCTTGATAAGCAAATTATCTTAAATTTAATGGTTTGGGTTAGGCTTTTCTGCATAAATAGTTTTGTGTGGGTCTCTAAAGTGTATCCAGTTTTTGTAGCTGTGTCTGGTATTGAGAGGTGAGTAGTTTGTTTCTTAAATGCCTTCTACATAAACATATTTAACCAGTGGCCAACATTGACCAGCTCTATTCTCTTCCTTTACTTGCTTGTAGTTGTAAAAGTTGTGAGGTTATGCCAGTGTGAAACTGCAACAGGTTTGTAAGTGCAGTCAGGTGCACTGACCACATAGTAGCTCTGACTTTCTTCTTTCCATTTCAAACAAACGTGAACTGTTAACGTGCTATAATAGAAACAAAGTCTCAGGGGAGATCTGTGAGTCTCTTTTCTTGTTATATATATTTTTTGCTTTATTTTTATGCTTTTATATGTAATGATATTTTGTATGTTCATTTGTATATAGAATTTAGCATTAGTGATAATTATTTAATTTATATAGATAAGAAATATTGTGGTTTAAGACAATGGGGAAGAAAATGTTTCCTCTGTTCATGTGTGAAAGGTTTGCTTAAAACTGAATTGTTGAACTCTGTACTTTACTGTATCTTGAACTCTGGTTCAAAGTTAGGTATCTCGCTTGGCAGGTGTCAGTACAGATTAGTGTTTATCATCATCAGTCTTTCTCTGAAATGGAAACTCAACCTAAATGGGAGCAAGCCTTGAATGACTATGATGTTAGTAAGTAACAATTATGCGAACTAGTTTATGCAGTAAGCTTGAGGAGAAGAATAAAGATAAGAGTTTGTAAAAATGTCCAAGTTAATAAGGTCACTGATTGTGTAAATGTAGTATTGTAGTGAACGTATTAATTGATCTTTCAGTTTTCAAGCTAGTTGTCTGAAGAACTATGTAATAAATTACCCAGGGTCTTGAGACTTCTGAGACTGCTGCCTATGAGAAATACTGCTTTCAACTGATTGTGATGGAGATACTTCTGGTGGTATACATTGAAGTTCCAATTGGAAACCAGCTAAGGGATGGAAAGAGCATACACTGGGTTTGGCTAAATAAGGTCCTGTGAGACCCTTACTCCATTCTCAGGTCAGGTACTCAATTGTTCTGTGACATTTGGTGGTTAAAGTATTAACTGCCTCCTATCCACCCAAAAAACTTAAGCTATTATGATGGGCAAGATAACGTATTGTGCTCAGCAGAATAAAGTCATGATTTCAGTTAGGGCTCGAGGCACTATATTAAGTAAATCACAGAACACAAAACATGTCACTATGCTTGTTAAGGTTTACATGTCACTCTGTCCAGCGCTTAAAGTAAGTGAAAACTAGTTCAGCTGTAATTCATGTGCTGTCTTTGTGGCTAACGTTTGCTGTTTGATTCACCCCTTTTTATTCACAGGAAGCAGCTGTAATTTAGTGATTTAACGCATTGCATATGTTAAACTTGTGCTGAAGTATTGAATATGATGGATAACACTTGAGCTAGAGATCTGTTACATTTGGATTTCATTTCCTCATGTTATTGTTTTGTCTTGAACCAGTAAATGTGGATTTGCTCAAAAAAGCAAGATGTATCCAGCTGAAGTCTCTTGATTATCGCTGTTATTTTTCATAAGTTATTTATCTTGAATATTTTCTCTGACCAAATTAGTGAGCACTTCACAAGGTGTAATATGTTTATTTCCAGACTGGCCCTATGAAATATTGCCATCTGCACTCTTTGGATCTCTACAGGATAGAAAAACTACTCAGTTTTGCTTTTAAACGTCTAAGATTTCTCTTAGGTTTTGCTTTGCCTGAAAATCTCAAATTTAGGCCATCAAATTCTGCTGAACTGTCAGAAACCCTGGATGTGCGAGAGCTCTGAGCACTTTTTCTGAAGCTTATGTTCCTTAACTGACTTCTGTTGTGCTTCTAGTCTTAATCTGACACACCTCAGAAGCTGGGCCGTTCACTCTTGCCAAGACTGAGACTTGTCAGGAGTTGAAGGTATTTCTCCACTTCATCTGAAGGTGTTTGTTAACTTAGAGTGCAGCATCCTTCCTGGGTATCTTATATAAATTACTTAATTGTAAGAAGGCTCATATCAGAGGGTTGGAGTACCTCTGCCATGAAGATAAGCTGCGAGAGTTGGGGTTGTTCAGCCTGGAGAAGAGAAGGCTACAGGGAGACCTTGGTTTGACCTGGCCACTCTATTCTGTGATTCTATAAAATGTGATAGACAAGCTCAAATTAGACAGTTGTCATGGAGGATTTGAATTAATTTCCACTCTGTTCTTCAGTGTGGAAGCATAACAGCTTCAACAAACAAGATTTGGGAAGCTCCTCTGCTGAAGAGTATAGGGACTTTGGCTATTTAGGGGCTAGGGCAACAGTAGTACCTGTGAAAGTTGGCCAGTCAGCTAAATTAGCTAAATTGCTATTTATGTCAGCATAATGGAAACTTGTGTGGAATGAAAAAGGAAGGGCCTTTTTGTTTCCCAGATCATTACTGTAAGTTAAACACTGAATCTGGATTTCTTAGCCATCTATGTTTTTTTGTTTGTTTGTTTGGGGGTTTGGGGGGAGGGGAGAAATAGAGAGAATGTATGGAAAACATGGATAATTCTCTATACTCAGCTATGCAATTGAACAAGGAATGGATATGAAATGTTACATAATCCGGAAGAAACTTGAACCTCCTGGGTGGGCTTTCCTGTAAGGGCTTATGATGACAGACTTGAAGAGCATCTTTCTTGTTTTTGTGCCTTTAGAAGCCTCACATGTCAATAAAGACTCCTTGAATTGAAAGTTTGTTCTCCACTTCTCTGAGCTTAAAGCATTACTTGCTTAATCTAAAAAGCAAACTATTGTGGTTATGAAATAATTAAATGACCTTGGACAAGTGCTGTATTCAGAGAATAATCTTATTGTATAAAATGTATTTTTTCACCCAGAATGTCCTCAAAATAACTCAACACTTAAGTATACTATATCAAATATACACATTTGGCATCTATTTCATAAGAAATTGTTTGTACAATTTGTTTTTCCCACTTAGCTTTATGCCATTAGGTTTCCTTCAAGTGGTTATTTCTTGAAAAATTACTTCTGTTTCACTAGGGTGCCTCTGTCTAGTAGTAGTGAAAATCTTAAAATTGTACTTAAGAATCCTGATTCTCTCTTGCTTATCCAGCTCTAAATTTTATGTATTGTGGTGTCTGTTTCTTTATAAAGTGGGTACTGATGCACTGAGAATTTTAATGAGAAATGCGCAAAGGCTAAAATATTTTTAGATGCAAATATATATCAGACAGTGGATGATGCTTATAGCTGTTTAATATTGGATTTCCTAAAACTTATTTTTTGTCTATATTCTTCCAATTTCTCTCTATTCTCTCTGCTTACTATGTTTAAAAAGGAAAAAAAAAAAAAAAAAGGCAACGAAAAGATACTTTCTGAAAACCGAGAACTGAAATGTGTTGTTTTAATAGGGAGAAGTTCTGCTAGCCTGCTGCTCTTGGTAGTGTTTATAACATTGAACATCTTTCCTTCAAAAATATTGTCTGTGTTTAAAAAGGAAGGAGTGGGAAAGCTTGTAGTTGTCCTCGTCCTGAAGAACTAGGATGAACTATAAGTAGATTCATCTGTTGTTTAACATAGGAAACTTTTTAACACCTTTGAGGAATCAGTGCTTCACCTTCTGTGCAACAAATACTAAATGACAGTTTAGTTGTATCTTTCTTGCAATGTCTATTGGAATGCTTTTTTTTTGGAATGCTTGGAATGCTGTTGGAATTCCTTCTTGATCCTGATTAAAACCTCAATCTGTCTTAAAATGCAGAGGCAAATTAATTTCTGGTGTTACCACCAAAGCCTAAGAGTGTTTTGTCTCCACTCAGTTTTGTGGATCAGGGCAGCTCTGCCAAATACAAAGTTTTGAATACAGATCTTAAGCCTTGAGTATCAGCATCAACTTTAATGGTGTGGTGACTTTTGCAGTTCAAAAAAAATAGTTTGCTGATTTGTCTAAACTTACCTGGGACAAAGCAAAGAGGAGGTAGAGATCTCTTTTAAGAATTGTCTCTGTTTGAGACTATAAACCATGTGTTCTACAAACTATTTTTGAAGGAAGCTACCAGACCCTGAAATTGCAATCGGGACCTTTGAGCGTTAAGTGATGTAGTTGCTTTCAGTAAGTACAGTGACATTCTGAAGTAGCATAACGCTGAACAAAGTCGTAACATCACTGCAGTCTTGCATGCTAATCCATTGTTACTGTATTCTGATGCCTCAGCTTATGCTCTTGGAAGAGGTAACTGTTTTGTGAAAGCATTAACCCAGTCTGCTCTGGTGTGTTTCTGGTGTGAAAAGCAAAATGCCAGCTTTGGTCTTATGTAGCATTAGTTTGAATATATGTATAACATATTGTTAGTGGGCAAAAAGGAAAACAATTATTTTTCTGAGGGTGGGGGAAATTGTTTTTGAGGAGCTGGTGATTCTTTCGTAGCATCAAGTATTCCTTCAGTTGTATAACAGTAAATAATGAAACATACTATCTTTGGACTAAGACCTAAAACTAAACCAGCCTAACAGTGTCTAGGAAACAAACTATGGTTCTTAAGCTTTTTATAGCTTGAGCATCTTTGTTTCTGTGATGTAATTGTAGCTACGAGAAGTGTCTAATTTTAAAATGCTCAACTACATTTAGATTTTAAGAGTTAAAGCAAGCTGTGAAAAAGTGAATATTCACCTTAAAATAAGTAACTAATAGCCTGGAAAAAAAAAAAAAGAAGCTAAGAAGATTGGTATGTATATGTGAAAGCTGCTCTTTGCTCTAACCCTGACATGGTGGAAAGTTAATGCCTGAAGTAATCTTACCGAGTTGAGGTTATAAAATACTAGAGCAAGAGGTCAGATGAAGGTGTGTTATAGTGGTATAAAATCAGCAGTCATCTTCGTGGTGATGCTGAGTGTATTTTTTTGTTTGTTTAAGCCCAGAGCTTTATTGTAAAAACACAAGTATTCAAGCATTCTTTAACCTCACCACCTCCCACCCTGCATTTCTAGTTAGATGTGTTTATCTTTGTGACATTGAGATGTGGGACTCCTGTTTATTAAGAAATTAATGTGACAGATTTACTGTATGCAACAAAGAAGAGGTGGTGACATTTCTTTGACAGAGAGGAATTGACCATACAAGCTTTATTTTAATTTGCGTCTATTTATGAAATATACTTTGGTTTGCACTGATTAAAAATTTGTGAAGAATGGGTGATGTTATATTAATACTGATGAAGAGCATGCCTACTACATTTTGCATGCAGTTGCCATAGTGACTGTACTGGAGAGTGACCCAAATTAATTTCCCACCAGTCTCTAAGTGCCCCGTCAGGTTTTTTTTTTGTGCTAGGGATAAGCAGGCTGGAACATGCTTCTTTTTTTTGAAGATGCTCACCTTATTATTTATCTCTGTATTATTGAAAGCAATTGCCAAGCTATGTTAGTCAACCAAAATCTAACTTCTTAATTTGTGCAGTCAAATGTGTGATATTTACGTATCACCATTATACAAAGAGGATTGTTTCAATTAATAACTAGTAATTGGTTGGAAGTAAACTTCGTTCAAAATCTCCGTAATAATTGAAGTAGACAATAAAATATGGTTATTTGAAACCACAGGCTTTATGCTGTTCTGCCACTTCAATGTAATAGATTTCAAAATTCCTCCTAGTTGAACAAATCTTTGAGCTTTATCTGAGAGGCCAGAGAATACCATGCTTGGTATATCTAGTTAGCTCTTCATAATTCATTAGAAGAGTGCTCGGTGGATGTCAGTGGAAAAGGGAGTCATTTGGCAAGAAAACAATATAAGCATCTAATAGAAGTATTAGCTGCCTATTGCTGGTAGCAGAGTCCTACTTCAAAAGACGTTTTGCTTTTGTAGTCACTCTGTCACGTAAGTGACATGAGGCCAGTCATTCAAGCTTAAATTGATTACTTCAATTATTGTACTCAGTAACATAGCACGGCATTTTGGTGCTAAGCAGAACTTAACACGATTTTGCTCAGTTTGTGGGGTGCATTTTTTTTAAGCTTTGAGCTTCCTGTCATATACTACTGCTCCCATTTCTACACCGTCATGGTAAGCAACAGCCAGGATGGCAATTTGTGCATGCATTTCCCCTTACTGAATATTTCTTTTTTTTGTTGTTGGCTCTACCCTTGTTGTGTTGTACTCACTAGATTATTTCTGCATCAACAGATGCATCTTTCTTACTTAAAGCTCACTTGTTACTTTCCCCTTTGTGCAGTCTTTTCTTTTATATATACAAAAGGTCATTTCTATATGCAGAGCGAGTGCATCACTATTAAAATACATATTTTTTTAGTTTGCTGAAAACAGTGGCATTTCTGGTATATATTTGCATAGACAGTGTGCAAGATATCTTACAGATATGCTCCTAAGTTGCCTTGTGCACATAAGCTTAACAAATATAAAGTGCAATTTTGGTGTTTGTGTAATAACTGTTCAAATTTGATAGCACTTAGAGTTAAGTTATCAGCTTGTACCTAGCCAGTGTTCATGTATGCAAATTAATATGTAAATATACATAACATCTACCTTGCTGATTTGTTTATTAAGGTAGAGCTTTCACAAACTGATTCTCGTCATGGATAGGTTAATTTAAAAAGCTAAAATAAAGAGCAACTTTTTTCTTCGTAAGACATGATTTCAAGAGAACGTTTAGGTTTTTTAAACCCTTTTGCTGATCCAACCAAGATTCAAATGCATTTGTTCTTTCTAGTATGGGCTTTATTTTAGTAAATTTTGGAAGAAATGTGAAGAAACTCTGCAAACATAGTATTGTGTTCAAACTAACACAATGCTTTTAATCATGGAAAATTTACCTAGTTTCTCCTTACTCAAAATGTTAAAAATTTGCATAGCAACTCTAAAGATAGAAAAATAGTTATTTTCCGTCTTGTACCATTAAATATACTGGAATTTCAGTTGATATATTCTGTCTTACAGCTAATTATATGTTTTATGTAGTGTGGCTTTTTTATTCTTTCTTTGACAAATATCCTTTAAAGGGATAAATCTATATGTTCAAAACCAAAAGACTGACTGATTTACAGCTGTTTGGGTGCGTGCACAAACTTGAGGCTTAGGAAAGCTTAACCCTTAATTCTTTTGAGGAGTTATTTTTGTTTCAAGAAAGAAAACGATAGGACAGTCTCTCCATGGACTTAACACAGGCAGGTAGTCAACTTCAGAGGAAGGCACTGGACAATCCTAAGTAGATATCTTGCCTCATTTTGTAGTGTTTAACAATATTCTTTTTTTAGTCATCAACAGCATATTTTTAAAATAATTTTCTATTTCTGGAATACTAATTTCTGTAGAAGCCGGGCTATTTATGGGAAAATACTTTTTTCTTCAGAGATATATTTGAAAGTTACTTTAATTCCAAGAGGTAAATTTTCTTTTCTTGTCATATATAAAATCTGATAGGGTGTTAAGGGCTGAACACTTATGTTTGGTTTGTGTTTGCAAAGTTGTTGCTTAGAGAAGAAAATCTAGTAGCTTGTTTTCAAGTCTTATTCCTTACGTAAACTTGTAATCAAAATATCAAACCAGGTAATGCAGGGCAGAGACAGACTGGGGAGGAGGAGGATGGGGCGTGGACAGAGTCTGCACTGATTCAAGAAATTTCTTGCCCCTATAAACTGCTAAGGCTGGAGAATACTTGCTGTATGTGTACTGAACACATCAAAGAACAAGTGGACTGTGTGATGTGGTTGCTTTTAATATTAAAGGACTAAATTTGTTGATTTGGGATGTCGCATGTCGTCTCATGTTCTCTATTTCAAGTATCTTCCACAATAAACATAATAGACATAAACTCTCTTTTTCTCCCAGAGACTCAGCAAAAGCTCCCTGTTCAGCCATGCCAGTCTTCTTATGTCACATGGGGACAGCCCTTGTGCAGGTTCTCCTACAACTTGAAGAATTCCTTCCTGAGGAGCATCCAGCCTTCATGTACCCCTTTGCTTAATTTTGCCCTTTCAACTGACTCCCAAGGGACACTCCCTACCAGTGTCCTGAACAGTTTAAAGTCTGCCCTCCAGAAGTCCAAGGTAGCAGTTCTGCTCACCCCCCTCCTGACTTCACCAAAACTTGGTTCAGTACATGTACATTGGGAACTACTACATATCAATATAAAATAGTCACATATAGGCAAAGTGGGAGGAATACTCAAAGCCATCCAGAAGCTTGTGTAAATATAATGCTGATCTGTCTAATAAAGGTAAAAGATTAGAAGGTTATGAAAAGCTTAAAACAGTGTCTTCCTTGTATAAAAGCTATATTTTTACCCAGATATTTCACCTACCTTAATTTTTTTTAAAGGCTACTATAAAGATATCGGTGGCGAACTAGTGTTTGGAAATTGGATATGGAAAAGAAGGTAGAATACACTTAAAATGCACTGTAGCAGTGTGAATGTGTACGTGTGCCTGCATATTGAAGTGCGAAATCTTAAACTTATTTTTACGTAAGTGTTGTCAGGCACAGATGGAAGGAGTTGTATCGGAAGAACAGAACAAGAATTTGTGATAGCGTTTTAAGAACTTACCTCTCTTCTCCAGTTTAATGCTGTTCTTTCTCAGGTGATAACACACACAACTGTATTATCTATTGCTAGGGGGACTACGTAAATAGCCATTGAGGGCTAGTTAGGTGTACTTTGATTTGGAGTAGGTTTGGAATAAATATTTTTCAGTTGGGGGAAGGAAGAAAAGAGAAATTGAATATGCTTAAATATTCTTATTTCAATTGTTAAGTCTTATTTTTAACTTTTCTAGATATCATTATTGAGGATGAATGTTTTTGCTTTACGTGCAGAAATGAGAGAAAAGGGTGATTGCTGAGTGACATAGTCCCTGAAAACATAATTTTATAAAGCAAATATTTCCTTACTCCTGCCTCAGCTGTAGTGAAAATACTAAGTTTTATACCTCTACTGCAGAAAAGAGACAGGGATGTCCTTTTTTCTTCATCCTATCCTACCTCCTCACCTGTCTCCATCTGGGAGTTTGCTGAGGGCTATCAGAGCAGCACAAGGGATCTTACGCAGGGAGCTGAATGCTGGGGGACCTTCAAGAGCACTACTGTAGCGGGAGTCTTGGAGCAGGGAGGTTTAGCAAAGTCACTTTTAAGGTGTAGAGTCATCCAATCTACACAGAGGATGCAGAAGGCAAGCTGGGAGAGAACTTCTGATCAAAACATCTCCAAACACATTCACTATGTCATTCTGTCATTACAGTGAATGACTGTATAATAGCAAGAATGACACAGAACTTATTTTCTACAACGCAGCAGTAAAAGTGATGGTAAAACTGAAAGTTATGTTGGGGGGAAGTGTAGAAATTAATTAATACCTGTAGAAGAGATATAGGGTACTCATTAGCTCTGCCATGTTTCTGTGTTCATTGCTCCAGAAATGGATGCCACTGTTTACAACCTTTCATAATTATGCACAAAAAAGTGACACTTGTTCTTAATAGTAGGCTTGGTTTAGTGTGACGAAGACAAAT
The DNA here is from genome assembly GCF_009769625.2 of Cygnus olor. Classification (NCBI taxonomy): domain Eukaryota; kingdom Metazoa; phylum Chordata; class Aves; order Anseriformes; family Anatidae; genus Cygnus; species Cygnus olor. The sequence goes on along the minus strand of NC_049171.1, from coordinate 106,232,248 downwards.
GCAGCAAACACATGGAATACAAGAGAAACAGTAATAGAAAGCGGAAGGCTGGTGTTCTTGAACTTCCTTCAGGGCAGCAAGATTTGTAGAGTTTGACGGATGACTAGAAGATTAGTCACTGGCAAAATGGATTGAGATTGCTGTTCAGTGATTTTGTTGGAGATCACTGCTATTTCAATTAACTGAGCTTGAGGTTTGGAGAAAGTGGGGTCATGGAGGAGAAAAGTATATACATGTCACTTTAATTCAGCTGATAACCATTCTGTGTCTGCTTAAGTTGAATTTGATTACAATAATCTGAAGAAAATTAATTACTAATGAAGTTACGTACCCTGTAGATTGATGGATGAGAAATATGATACAGTTTAGGGGCTTTATTTTAAATCCTAAAGCTGGTGATGAAAGGGGTCTATTATTCACCTGTGTTTTTTGTTTGCTAATGAGCTTGTTTGATGGGCTGGGATCCATGGACATCTTCAAAGATATGGCTTTTTTGTTTAAACTGCATTTTAACCATGGAAATACTGTTATTCACCTGAAAGTATTGAGTAATCTTGATCTACTTGTTTTTTATACAAATGCGCATTAAAAAAATGAAGTATGTATTTAGTATAAATAAAATTTGTATTTAGTATTACTTAAAATGACTAGCTAGATCACCTTATCAATGGCTAATACGTTAAGCTGGTATGCATGTTTTCTGTGTTCTCCACTATAAAGATATTGGCTGTGCAAATGTTTTACAGATGACTGTAGTTCTTCTGGAGAATGTTTGCAAATGGTGTACTCTGCCTAGGTGACTAGGCATGCAATACAAACACTAAACACTTTTTTTCCTTTTGACTGCTTTTCTGAAACTAGAAAACAGTGAAAAATGATCTACCTGTAAGTAAACATTTTGCTACTTGGAAGTAGGTAAGAAAGAGCATGATATTAACCGTAAGGAATCCTACTTTTACAGGAGGTCATGGTGACTGGAGCTTCAAGTCAAGATGAATTACTTGTGCAGTTTGTAATTTATTGAACTCAATGGTTTTCCAGAATGATTCAAAGTGGAGTTATATCATGGCTGTATTTAGCACACGTTTTTCTTGGCAAATGGTACCTCACCTTAGTGTTCTGACAATTTTTTGTAGTTGTTACAAATCACTGTTGTGTGAGCAATTGCAGAGAATAAAATAATTACTGGGTTCACTTGCACATTTACAGCAATACTGACATTTAACTCACAGGGCTGTAAAGTTCATTAGCAGGAAAAGTTAATTATGCAACTGAATTCCAATTCCCCCTAACCTTACAGCAGAAGTTGGCATTGCTGTTTAATATGAAACAATTACATCGTGTTATATGGTTCAGTGAGTGAAAATTTCTGCTAAAATAATCAAACGAACATTTACTGTCAAAGTATGAAATCTGCTTATTTTCTTCTGGTGAAAGCCATCATTAATTCACAAAATGCTTTCTTAAGTGTAATATAAACTGAAATCAACTAATTTTCCTTTGAAGGCAGTAAGTCTGAGAGTGTGCCATTTTTTTGAAGACTATTTGGCACACTAATAAAAAAAAGTTCTTTTGTTGTTGTACAGTTGTCTAAATGCAAGGTGCAGATAAGTTGTTGTTGTGCCTTCCATGTTCTATTACATATATAAACATAAATTTATTGCTGGGTGGTGTCAATAAGCAGTTGTCTGTTGTTCAATGACAGAGAGTTGTGCAGGAGTCCCAGTCTGGGTTTGCATCATGATAGACCTTACAGTCAACCACAGGAGACAAGACTCTAAACTCTTACATGATTAACTCTAGTACTAAGTTTTCTTCACACCTTTATATTTTTGCCTAAAATTTTACCCCTTGCCTGTAAAACTTTTTGATGTATCTAAATAGGAGGATTGTTATAAAATTAGCTTCCAGGCACTTGAATGTAGCAATATATCTGTATTTTTCAACAACTAGAAAAACAGCTGTGGTCCTTGCTTGTTGAGAGTTGTGATTTTTGTAGTGGAATTTCTGGTGCTCAAAAATCTATTCTTGATCCCCAATGAGGGATTTTCAGGAGAAGGATGTAAAGTCTTAAGTCTTCCTTGTGTATTTGCCTTGGCAATATCTATCCCCAAATTATTTCTAGTATTTCTGGGGCAAGTAATAAGGGAAAGAAATGGTGTTAATGAGTTGACCTCTTAATGTTTTTTCTATTAAATGTATTAATGTACTTGTAACTCAAGGCAGGTGAAAAATGATTTCTGAGCTCTGCAGGGCAGAAAGAAAAGGTAGGTAGAAAGGTTAAGGTGAGCTACCACTGCTTCTTTTAGGTTAGAAGGTATGATGTCAGAGGGAACATGTGCCTGGTGAAGTTTGAAAACCCAGCATTTGAACGGAGATATTTTATTTAGATGGTTTATTATGAAAAGTTTGTGAACTCTGCACTTTCACAGCTCAACTATGAAGGAGAGGGGAGGGAGAGGGTAACCAGGAGTCCTGTGAAAGTATGATGGACAGGGTAGCTGACCAAAGCTTGCAAGGTGATGTGATAGGAAGGAATCACAAAAATCAGCAAAATGGGGATTAAGCAGGGTCACTTCCAGGATTAGGGCTAGTCCTGTTAACACTTCTATCAATGATCTGGATGCAGGAGTGGAGCAAGTCCCCAGCAAGCTTGCTAAGGATACTAAACTGTGTCATGCTGTTGTACTCCCTGAAGGGACAACAGGCCATGCAGAGGGATCTAGATAGATCAGAGCACTGTGTGAATAGCAATGGCATGAAGTTCAACAGAGGAAAATACTCCGTCCCAGGTGCAGAATTGGCAGTGCTGGACACAAGTATGAACTGGGAGACAAGTGGCTAAATAGAAGCCCTGCAGAAAGGGATCTGGGGGTGCTGGTCAACAGGAGGCTCAACAGGAGTCAGCTGCTCCAGTGGAGGCTCAGACTGGACACCAGGAAAAAATTCGTTATCATGAGTGTGGTCAAACACTCAAACAGGCTTCCTAGAGAGGTGGTGGTTGCCCCATTGCCTGTCAGTGTTCAAGAGACTTTTGGGCAATGCCCTCATTAATATGCTTTAACTTTTGCTTATCCCTGAAGAGGTTAGGCAATGGGACTAGATGATTTTTTTTGAAGATCCCTTCCAACTGATATATAAGAATGAGAATTATCAGATTATCAAGGAAAAGCCTACAAGGCACCATTACGGAGAAACTCCTAAGAAAGGCTTAGAGGAACGCAGCATACTGGAGTGCCCCTCTTAAGTGCCTGTATGCTAACGCATGCAGTATGGGGAATAAAAAGGATGAGTTAGAGATGTGTGTATGGTTGCAGGGCTGTGATCTTATTGGGAGCACAGAGACATGATGGGATGGCTCCCATGACTGGACTGTTACAATAGAAGATTACAGGTCCTTTAGGAAGGACAGGCTGTAGAGGTGAGGAGGGGTTGTCACCCTCTGTGAGAGACCAGCTGGAGTGCATGGAGTTCTACTTGGGGGATGGATAAGGAGCCAACAGAGATTATGGATTACAATTAAAGTGAAGACAGGGTTAGGCAACATTATAGTGGGGGCCAGGCACCTGACCAAGGAGACCAAGCAGATGAGTCCCTCTACAGACAGACAGGAGCAGTCTCATGTTCACAAGCCCTGTTCCTCCTGGAGGACTTCAGCCACCCCAATACCTTTTGGAGGGACAACACAGCCAGGTGTAAGCAATCCAGGAGCAATTTCTGGAATACATTGAGGATCACTTTTAAAAGGAAACTAGAGAGGAGCCAATGAGGAGAGATGCTCTGCTAGATCTGTTGGGAGTGTGAAGGTCAAAGGCAGCTTTGGCTGCGGTGACCATGAGATAGTGGAGCTCAAGATCCTGAGGGCAGTGAGGAGGATGCATAGCAAGCTCACAACCATGGACTTCAGGAGAGCAGACTTCAACCTTTTCAAGGACCTGCTTGATAGAGTCCAATGGGATAAAATCTGGGAGGGAGGAGAAGCCCAAGAAAGCTGGTTGATATTCAAGGACCGTTACCTCCAAGATTGAGAGGTGCATTCCAGCGAAGAGGAAGCCAGGCAAAAAGGCCAAGAGGCCTGTGTGGGTGAGCAAGGAGTTCTTGGCCAAACTCAAACACAAAAATGAAGCAGTAAACTTGCAGATGACCCAAAACTGGGGGGGGAGTGGCTGATTTAACAGAGGGTCATGCTGCCATCTAGAGGAACCTTGAAAGATTGGAGAGGTGGGCTGACAAGAACCTCATAAATTTCAGCAAGTGTGGAGTCCTGCGCCTGGGGAATAGCAACCCCAGGCACTAGGACGTGCTGGGGGCCACCCAGCTGGAAAGCAGCTCTGCAGAAAAGGACCCATGAGTCCTGGTGGAAATCATGCTGAACATGAGTCAGCCACTAAAAATATTAACAGCATACTTGGCTGCATTAGTCTTAAGAATCACCAGCAGGTCAAGAGAGGTAATCCTTCCCTTCAGCCCTATTCAGCATCAGTGAGGCTGCCCTTCGAGTACTGTGCCCAGTTCCGGGGTCCCCAGTACAAGAGAGATGTGAAAGTGCTGGAACAAGTCCAATGGAGGGCCACCACAATGATCAAGGGACTTGAGCACCTCTCCTATGAGGAAAGGCTAAGATAGCTTGGACTCTTTAGCCTAGAAAAAAGAAGGCTAAGAAGGGGTTCTTCAGGTATGTAAATACCTGAATGATGCAACATGAGGATGCAACAAAGACAGAGCCAGGCTGTTTTCAGTGGTGCCCAGTGACAGGACAGGAAGCAATGGGTACGCAGGAGGTTCCTTCTGAACATCAGGAAACACTCCTTTTCTGCTAGGGTGGGAACTGGCAGAGGTTGCTGAGTGAGGTTGTAGAGTCTCCCTCTTTTCAGATATTCAAAAGCTCCTTGGACATAGTTCTCGGCAACCTGCTCTAGGTGTCCCTGCTTGAGCATGGTGGTTGGACCAGATGACCTCCAGAGAACCCCTCCGACCTCAGCCATTCTGTGATTCTGTGTAATAGAGCAATGCAAACTCCAAAAGCTTTTTAAAATACTTTTGGCTGGAACTAGTTGTAACTGAGCTAGCTGATTTGGTGTGCTCTAAGAAGTGCAAACTCCTGAAAAACAGATCTAGGAATCATATTTTCAATATGACCTTTTATTAATGCATTTTTAAAATATTTTCTGTATGCAGAAAGTGAACTCTAAGGCAAAGTCATTGTGTAATGTCTGGAATGTAAGGATCTCAGTCCTCTAATCAAGACCAAATGATAAAAAGCACTGAGGAAAAAAAGCTGATTTGTGAGGAAATATTTCTTATTCCATTAAGCATACTCTGGCCATTAACAAAGAAAGTTCATAAAGGCATGTCCACTTCCTATTAATCTTGCCAGAAACTCAAGTGTGATATTACTCTAGGAATTTATGCACTGTGGTACTGGAACAGTTTACAAATTCAAAATAAAGGCCACATAGAGGAGGAAATAACTTCATGTTGTTACTGTAATTTACTTTTCTTGCGGGGGGTTCAGTAGTTGCATGACCAGCTAAGATGATAACAGAAAAAGGACTGGAAGTATTTTTTTAGACTCTGTTTGCCAATGAATGTCTTTTTTCCTCCAGATGTTTTTTAGTTTTGTGTTTAATATCATAGTCCATGCTGTAATCTCTAATTTCTGAGTTAGAGATTCAGTGATGTGATGTATGTGTTCTATGGCTGAGGGAAGGACATCATGAGCCAAGGAAGGTGGCACTGTATTTAATTGTCTCAATTGGCTTTTAAATCTGCGGTTGTTCTAAGACTGATGTCATTTGAACATCTGGAACCATGTAAACTTTTGCAGTAAGGAATTGCACAGTTCACAGGCCTACACATATGTATTTCCTTCTGTTTGTCTGTCTTTATGGAAATGTAAGACATCATAATAAACCAAAACCTACAATTATAGTGTATAAAGGGAAGAGAGCAAGAAAGATAGCTCTTTCTTCATTCCTGCAGCCGTAAGAAGCACGTTGTATCCACCATACAGAGTCCAAAAAATTTTTTAACATTAATCTCTAGGTAGGACAGTAGTAATGAAAACTTCATTATTACAGTACTAGGCAGTCTGTAAACACTGTTTTCTGCAAGTTTTGCTGTCTAAACAGAACATAAGTATGAGGTAAGAGAGAATGGAAATGGAACAAATTGAGAAAAATAATGCCAAGTACTGTAAACGCTGTTGGTATTCAAGTTTTTGAAGGGGTTAGCTGGTTTAAAAGGTAGCTTTCTTCCTTTCTCTTCTCTGAAGGTAAACTTATTTGGAAGATACAGGTATAGCAAAATTGCTATGCAGGTAGAATGAAAAAAAATGTGATTGAGACTTCGAGGGATAGCCCCAATATCAGAAAACTCCTTTGTGCTACTTTAGCTTTCCCCACTCACTAGTGAAGACAACACACACAGAACCACTACCTGCAATTTCTCCCTTGTAGCTGCCCTATGTGGAGAACTAAGTATGAATGTTTTGTCCTGCTTAAGTATTAACTATGGTTAGGTATGGAGTCAATAATGACATGCAGCTTTGCAATATGCACTTCTGCACATTAAGATCCGAAGGTAAGCTTCTCAGTTAGAGCTGTCTGATTTGTGAATAAGTCGTAAAATGTATAGAGTAAATACTTAAAATAAAATAAAAATGTACCATAGCTCAAGCCTACAAGGAAAATGAAGTCTTTCCAAGTCAGGGAAGAACAGAAAAAATGATTATTCTGGTTTTAAAAGGTGAAGATTGTTCAGTGGATTTAATGCAAGGGAATTCACGAAAAGCTTATTCTGCGACTTTACTTAGAACCTGATTTTAAGGCTATTCCCTGAAGGAAAAATTATTAAAATGGCTATTCTTATTCTTTGATAGTTCCCTTGAGCATGCTAAAATTTCTGTGTTGCAGGAAAGCAGAATAGGAAATGTGATGTATTTAATGGAATGACCATGCAGGTTAAAGAACCCTTGGCATGCCTGGTGGGATTTTAATATACTGGGTATGCATACTTATTCAATATTGATTTAAAGGTGAGGCTTGGAAAAGGGAAGGGAGAAAAGTCTGCTTGTCATTAGCAGGCTCTACTTTCATTGAAATCAGTAAAGTCAAGCTGCTGTCTTTAGTGGCTGCAAAGCTAAGTTAAGGTTGGGAGATTTTGAAGTGCCACTCCAAATGCTTAATATAAGCCTTGGATATTATGCAAAACACCCTCCTATGAAAATGCTGCATCATCCAGGGCTATAGCCGACTTTGCATATGAACTTTACAGAACAAAGTGCAAATCTGTTGGGATAAAGCATATTGTAACTCCATACAGGTAGTTAAGTATTATGACATTTAGTCATGAAAATATGCTTAGCAATTCAGAAAGTTTAAATTTAAACCTTTAGGGAACAATCATTTGGAAGGTTATCTGTTACTGTATTATTGGATAATCACTTGGAAATGCCAACCCGTTTTTTTCCTCAAATTGTCACAATCTACTTCAGTCCTGGGATTAATTTTTTGATGTAGCCTTTCTTTGATTAGCCCTCAAGCCCTTTGTGGAATTCTTTTTCTGTGCTGCTTACATTGTGTATTTCCAGAAGGCCTGAACAAGCTCGATCACTTGCTAGGCCATCAAATGAATGATACAGCACAATGTAAAATGAGGGGGAGAACAGCTGTTTTCTATTGGTCTGAATGAAGTAGCTAAACAGCTACTGAGTTTTTTTTGTCCTTTTTGGTTCATGGTCATGATGTGAATTTTAGCTGCCTAGGGGTGTTCCCACTGACTTCCATGAAGGACAACTGAGAATACTAAGATATTGAAATGGTTTGTATTCACTATCATGTATAGGAGTGTAAAAATGAGGAAATGAAATTTGTGTCATGGGTCCTGTTACTTACCTGTTATCTGAATTTTGGTCCTTGGAATATAGCTCTACTGAGAAAATGTAGAAGTAAGCATTTTTCAAGGTATATTTAGATAGTCACATAAAGAAAACTTCATGAAGTTAGATTTAATATGAATGTCCCTTGAAGGTCTGTATTAGGACTGGTACTGTTTAATACCTTCGTTACTGACATGGACAGTAGGACTGAGTGCACTCTTGGCAAGTTGCAGATGACACCAGGCTGTTGATACTCAGGAAGGAAGGGATGCTATCTAGAGGGACCATGACAGGCTTGAGAGGGTGGGCCTGTGTGAACCTCATGAAGTTCAACAAGTGCAAGCTTCTGTATGTTGATCAGGGTAATCCCAAACATCACTAACATTGCTATAGACTGGGTGATGAATGTGTTAAGAGCAGTCCTGTGGAGAAGGACTTTGGGGTACTGGTGGATAAGAAGCTCAACGTGAGCTGGCAATGTGCGCTTGCAGCCCAGAAAGCCAACTGTATCTTGGGCCGTACCAAAAGAATCATGACCAGTAGGTTGAGAGAGGTGATTTTCCCCTTCTACTTACTCTGCTCTTGTGAGACCCCACCTGGAGTCCTGCATTCAGCTCTGGGGCCGCCAGCACAATCCAGGGGGATTAGAGTGAGTCCAGAGAAGGACCACTAGGATGCTCAGTGGGCTGGAGCTCCTTTACTATCTCTGCAGGCTGTGTGAGTTGGGGTTGTTCAGCCTGGACAAGAAAAGGCTCTGGGAGACCTTATAGCAACTTTCCCATACCTAATGGGGGCCTACAAGTAAGCTGGAGAGGGACTTTTTATCAGGGAGCATAGTGAGAGGTCAAGGAGTAATGACTTTAAACTAAAAAGGGTAGATTTAATTTAGAACACGTAAGAAATTATTTACTTTGAGGGTTGTTAGATACTGGAACAGGTTGCCCAGAGAGGCTGCAAATGCCCCTTCCCTGAAAATATTCAAGATCAGGTTGGATGGGACCTTGAGCAGCCTGAACTAGTTAGGTTTCCCTGTCCATGGCAGGGTGGGTGGAACTAGTGATCTTTAAATGTCCCTTGCAAGCAAACTATTCAGTGAAGGTGAGGCAGCTGTTCCACAGATAAAAAAAAAAAAATGTACTAGAAGTATAAAGGTATTTGAATCCCTGTGCTTTTCTAATGTCAGGTGAGCACTGTGCTGAATAGGTGCTCTACAGCTTACTTTCTCAGGCGTTCAATTTTAAATGCTCCTGTAATGTATTATACAGTTAATGCTGTTGCGTTTTGCATTTTAACACACTTGTCAATGTTTATGGCAGTTAGGCCAGCGTGCTCCTTGTTTACATATGTTATGTTCTTCAGTGTGTGTGGGGGGGGGGAACAAATTATGCTGTTCTTAAAAATAGGGAATTGCTTCTTTTGCCTAATTGATTTCCAAGAACTTATGATGCAGATTTGATTGAAGAAAGCATGTGTGATCTGCAGTTGGTTACCCGAGATGCACGTTTCTATAAAGAGGAGCCACACAGCATATAAATTATATCATCACTTGGTATGGGTTTGGAAAAGAAATATTTGTAGCTATTCATAGTGTTTAAGCCTTCCAGAGTACGCTACTGGATTTTTCTATTAGTTCTGTGCTAAATTTTTGATCAATGGCCATTGGGGTGGGGGTAGGGGGGGAATGGTGAGAGTAATGGATAAAGAGGATACATTGGGTCAAATGAAAAATCAAAATGTTTATTCAATTCTAGTTGAATGTTTAGTTTTTTTAATGAAATTGAAGATGTTTTCAATTTTTAATCATCCTTCAGGTTATATGAGCAGTTACACTTGAAAAACATTTTTTTTTGCTTGTATTTACTGACAGTTTGGCAAAACTGAAATGAACTTGTAAAGTTTTCTTCAAATATGTTTATGCTTTTTTTCAGAACATTTTGAGTAATAATTCTGATCTTTGCATAATAATACAGTGGCAATTGCATCTGTTGCATAATTACTAGATTATCTGATTAAAAATAACAGCCCACAATTTGTCTTCATGCTAGAAGCAGGAAGATGTTTAGTAAGAAAATAACATGCTAAAAGGTGAATTCCTTCTTTAAAACATGTTACTGTGCCAGGAACATGTATAACTGATAGTTACATGAACTGGCACAGAACTTGACCTTTTTCTTAACTCAATGTTTAGAAATTAGTCTTGACTTCTAGTATTCCTCCAATACTATGATTGATTGGAGAATGTTCTAAAATACAGTAAGTCTTATGATAACTAAACAATTGCAATATCTGCTATTTCTTTTGGCTTTGAGAAATGACCAGCATTCCCAATAATACCTTAATACACAGTGCCACATCTAAACTGGAAGTGTAAGAGCTACAGGACAAAATTATTCTAATAAATGGGAGATTAGCAATATTGTCTTCAGATTCTTAATTTATCTCATTCTTGGTATCAGTGTTCTCAGAATCCTGCTGTACTTCAGTTAAAATTCCTTGTTTACTTCTATTCTTTCTAATTGTAAGAGCTAGATATAATCTTTTGATAATATATACTTGCACCAAAAGAAAAAAATGTATTAATCTCTTATGAGCCTGCTTACTTCTTTATATCAATAGTAGGAGTTAAAAATCTGTTTCTGTCCTCCTCAGATAAATGGTTGATAAAGCACGCCACGTCAGAGAATCATGGTAGAATTGATCACTTCTAATTCCCATAGAGTTCAGCTCTCCTGATGCCATGTCATTGAGTTTATAAGTTGCTCTGGAAAATATTTCCTTCCAGTACTTTGCTCCCTACGGAGGGAAACGGTAATGTAAATCTGGTTGCATTAATTCCTTTGCTTTCCCTTGATCAACCACCACCTCTCCCCTTGTCAGACTTAAGTAGTAAAGTACTTGGGTATATGGCCTTTTTTCATCTTGTGGTTTGTGCATATCAATTGTCAATTTTTTCATACTGAACAGATAGTTTGTTTCTGTAGTGCTGCTGAAGAAATAGGGTTTTGATAGAAATCTATTTCAAAAGTAATTTCAGTTGACTTCATAATGTTTTCTAATATGAGTTAGTGAATTACAAATCTGTGCAGGGTAAATGGATGGACTCCTAGACAAGTCCTTGCCAGCATTACTCTAGACAGGATGTACGCTAGTGTAAGAACAACAAAGTCTTGTTGCAGTAGATAAAACTAATGAAGTTGCATGCTTAAAGATCTTGCAGTGTAATATATTCAAGAAATGTTATCTTTTTTCTGAGTGCAGGTGTGTAGTTTGGTGGAACAGCGGCCAGTAGCATTGGCAGCGTTCTTAAAACACTTAAGATGGTATTTTTGTTTTGCTCTTCATGTTAGCTTCTTGTAGAATAAGCTTTTATTCTCAAGTGTAGTCTGAAACATATTTGTTTCTGCATCTATTTTTCTGCTTTCTGCCCATTCTCTTACAGTTAGTTTTTTCAAGGTAGGTGTTTAAGCTTTGTTTTTAGCAGATGTGATGCCGCAGTACATTGTCCTTTTCCAAAACACAATACCTGCTAGACAATCTTAATATCTTTTAGCTTATAAAAACCTAGTTGCACTATCAGGGTCAACACAGAACAAAACTGATGTGACAAGTAGCAGCACTTCTTAGGCTTCCTTGTCTGCTTTCCTCAGAAATGGATACCCATGGTACCTTTTTCTTTAAAAAAAAAAAAAAAAGAAAAGAAAAAACACCCTAGGTGAAGGTTCAGACAACATTCAGTAAAATTCAAGCAAATTGAGGAAAAAGTCTGCATTTGGCATCCCGGTTTGTCCTTAGCTGCTCCATAAGATAAGTAACTATGGGCTGAGAACTGATGCAGGTGGCCTGAACATGCTTTGAGCAGGCTTGATCAGATTAACTCTGGGTCCTTCCCAACACATTTCTATGAATATCTGAACATTTCATCTTTCACAGTATTTATTATTGGCTTAGCCTGTGGTTGTAAGGTCAGGTTTCAGGTATCCCAGGTCACAGTGAATAACATAAGTACAAGGTACAACAATGGAGAAGAGGGGGGGGAAGAAAAAAATAGTTCTTTGTGAACTGTTTTATTCACATTCTGTAAATTAAGGTGGGACTCTCCATTTGAAGTTGCATGCTTCTTTTTCAAACTTCACTGGCAGCATACCAGTTCATTTCAGGTATTTGTAAAAGGATTAGCCTCTGTACAATCCTAAAAATACAATTAAACTTGCGACTACTTGTACAGTACAAAATGTGCTTATAAGTCAATATTTTGTCAGACTTGTGCATTTCCAGAAACTGGTATGAAACTAATCTTGAAGGTGAAGCTTCCACCACAATCAAACCAGTGTTTTAATTTATGAAAGAAGTCACATTTAAATAGGAGACTGCCTTTCTTATCTCAAACGTGTGTGATGTTAAAAGTCCTTGCTCAAGCAAAGTGTACCAGTACTTCACACATGGACTACTTGCAATTTTTAGAATATTTAGAAGTGATATCTTGCTTATAGCTTCATTTGCATGGCACATGTTGTAAGGTTTAATTGACTTATGTGCTTAAGATTCGGGAATGGCTTAGGTTTTTTATTCCTCACCAGAAAGATTATTTAATTTCTATAGCAATAGAGGGGAAGAGGGGAATGTATTAAATTAAACACTTCTAAGGGGTTCCTAAAAAATAAATAAATAAATAATAAAAAAAGATAATGAAAAATGTTAACTTCATCAGGATTAGTAGACTTCTTTTTTTATATACTGTTTTTGATATAGATTAACTGGACTGATTGAATATGATATCTGCATGCAAACTCTTCAGTGTATCTGGACAGGAATATTTTATAAAACCTTTTTTCTAAATGTTTTCCAGCAATATGGCAATATTTTTGGCAGGAAGAAGTTTCTTCAGCTATTACACTCTTTTTGTTTTTCAAAGTTGGCTTGGGGGAGCAGATGATTGTTACCACGTAACTCAATTTTTCAAACAATTGTACTAGCTAATGTGGTGTTAGAATAATGGTATTCTGAAATAAGCTTCTTAAAGCATGTGTTTGTACACACAACTTGGAAAAGAAAGTAAGATCGTATTCAGTTATTACTCCTAAATCCTACTATTTTATTAGAAATCGTTACATTTAGACTGAACTTTCTCTAGCAAGCTTCAAATTATTTATTGACTTCTGAAGAAATTAATAGAAAACGATTGTGTGTTTTTGGGATTGGGAAGGCATGCTGAGTTTTCTAAAACAGGTATCACTTTTTTTTCGAGGAATAAGATGTAATGGAAGCAGATGGAGAAAGAACTAAGTCTTTGTACAGCTGTCTCTGAACAGAGCATCTTGGGAAGACAACCCTGTGCAGAGTTGTGATGTTTTCACAAGGCAAGGGATTTTTTGGGGTTAAGGTTTAAGATGTTTGAAGGAACTGGCAAGATACGCTAAGTGCAATGAAGTTAGACAACTAAACGTGTAACATGACTTCGCTTTACTAAACTCTATTAATGATCTGAAATGCCTTCTTTTCCAAGGCTATGCTCCTGAAAAGAAGGCAGCTCACACTATCTTGGAGGAAGGCTGTAGGGCAAGCTATTGCAATGACATACTGAGTTCCCACAGACTTGATTCTCAGCTGAGGTGAACTGGCAAGACTCTACAGGTGGCAAATCACTGCAGCTTCATATTGACTGGAGACACTTTGCAAACTCTTGTTGCCCTAATTGCTCTGAAAACAGATTGCATTTGTTTCCTGTGTCTTTAAAAATAGCATTTTAAACTGTCTACCAATGATCCCTATTTATAGCAGTAAAGTAGTTCAGGCAAAGGAAGTAACTTGGAGGTGACCAGTAGCTGAAGGCTGTGTATGTGCCCTGGCTTCCTTCCGATTCTGTAGACATCCCACAAGCGTGCTGCTCCATTGATTGACCTTCATTTCAGCTCTGCCGTAGAAGAAATGCAGGGGACTTAGTACAATTAGGCACTATTTTTTAACACCACTAGTTGCAGGCTATGTTTGTGATGAAGTATCTAGAATTAGCAAGACAAACTACTGGACTATGTGTCTTCCAGCTGAACCTTCTTCCTCTGGACTGGCCTACAATAATGAAACTTACACCTAGGGGAGTTTCAGTGGGATGGTTATTGAAGTGAAAAGATGCAGGTAGGCAGTGGTGCTATGTAGATACAAACCAGATGGTACAAGTACTTCTAAAAGTCCCTTTTGTTATCATGCAGAATAGAGGATAATTGTGTTGTAGACTGAATGCTTTTCATTAGTAAAGCATTAAATCCAATGAGAGCATGGGCATACGTGTGTTTTCTGCTACACTAGAAATGTGTATTTGGGAGGTCAACTTGATAAACAGCCAGTGATGATCCTTCAGGGTTTATCATCCCATTCAAGTAGTATTTAGATTTTGTCTTTGATTAGTGTTGTTTCTATCAAATGTTACTGCCTCTTGGTTAACAACCCGTTCAGTCTTGCTCCTAACTTCCAGCAACAACAACAATATGAAGGCTTCCCTTTAGAACTGCCTGAAATATAACTAATAATAAATTTATAATATAATTAGAAAAGGTTTCTGAAAATTTCTCCCCCTTGCCCTTCTTCAGTAGGGGGGAAGGAGACAACAGAAACAAAACAATCTGTAAAAATTGTTTTCTTGGTGTAATGGTTTGGTGTTTTTTTTTTTGATTGAAGCCCACTGTCCTGCAACTGTATGGTAAAGCAAATAGCTTTGGCTGGCTGAAAACCTGATTTATTGTTCTATGACTTTAGGATGTATGCTATCCTTTGTAGTTACGGATGAAACCTTGCTGTTCATATTGCAAATGCACTGCAAAGGTGTGTGTGTGTTTATTTTATTTATATACAAAAAATATTTTGTGTGTGTGTCCTGGTTTTGGCTGGGATAGAGTCAATTTTTTTCATAGCGGTTGGTATGGTGCTGTGGCTTGGATATAGGTTGAAAATTATGTTGGTAACACACCAATGTTTTAGTTGTTGCTAAGCAGGGTTTTGAGTGAGTCAAGGACTTCTCTGATTCTCACACTGCCCTGCCAGCAAGGAGGCTGGGGGTGCACGTGAAGCTGGGAGGGGACAGACCCAGGATAGCTGACCCAAAGTGGCCAAAGGGATATTCCATATCAGGCGGCGTCATCCTAACAAAAAAATGGGGAAGTTGGAAAGGGGGCTAAATTGGCATCTGTCTGGTGGTGAGCAACTGCATTTTGTATCACTTGTTTCTTCCTCTTTTTTCTCCCCTTTTAAATTAAACCACCCTTATCTCAACCAATGAATTCTCTTACCATTTTTGATTCTCTTCCCCCTTCCCACTGCAGGGGGGAGTGAGCGAAAAGCTATGTGGTGCTTAGCAGCTGCTTGCCATTATAGACAATACAGAATGAGTTGCCTCCTTTTTAAATGTGTGTGGGGTTTTTGTTTTTTTTTTTTTTAGTGGAAAGAATCTTTTTCTTTGATACATGTCCTCACTCATATTTCAGTTTCTTCCCTTGCTGTGTTTGATATAGATTGTTTGGGGTTTTTAGGATGCTAAGCAGATTACTGTAGCAATGGAAGAGCTAAAATATACCAAGTGATCTGAATCATATGGCTTGCTTACAGCTTTTTAAGATACCTTCTGTAATGTCAACAGTTCAGACGCTACAACAGTTGGCTAAACTAACTGAATTGGGAACAGAAATGAAATGCAGACTCTTGGAGTGTTTTTTTTCTTTGCTTTGTTTTGACAAGAAAATCAATGCTAGCTATTAATAGGGAGATGAAATTTCTTATTTGTTAGTAAACTGTGGTCTTGTCTAAAGTATACTCCATGGCTTAGAAATTGCAGAGTAGTTTATAGCTACTGGCTATAGTTACGTAGAAAGAGACATTGTGAAGATGTGTTTCAGAGAGGTCAATGGAGAAGCGTTTGGAGTGTTGTATTATGAAAATTTCAGTTAGATTGTCACTCAAGATGTATAACAGTTTAGTTTTTGCAATCCAAACAAGACACATACTATGCTAAGTGGAAAACAAGTGGTATTACCACATACGTCAAGATTTTTTCATCTTTGATTTTTATAGAGTTGGAATTAAACCCTGTTCCTCTTACAGCTGAATTTATAATGGGTTTTACATTGTCCATTGAACTCTAAGGAAATTTCAGAGAGGATCTGAGCTTGAAAGAGCCCTGAGCTAAAACAAGATGAAATTAGTAGACCGTCTGCCTTACTGTTGGAGGGAGTTTCTGTCCGTACATACGGAGGTAGAAGAGAGCAGAGACTTCTGTAGCCCTTTCCACCTATCATGAACACAGTAAGAAAACTTCATCTGCCATCAGATATTTTAATGTTTAGTATTGGGAAGATTTGACATGGCAGATGATTTAAGACTCTAAAATCAAGCTTACAAATCAAAAAATGTTCATCTGTTTTCCCTTTGTGTTGCACTTTTCTAAGCTTAACGTAGTAAATTTGAGGTGAAATAAGATTTGACACTCCTTCAAAAATGATGACATAATATTTTTGTGTTTATACACTTCATGCATTTTATTTAGGTCATACCAGTCAGTTAATGTACAGCTGTTACTATTAAATGTCCTATGGAAATAGGTTTGTTCTGTGCAGCAAAGGCTGTTAAATATTTCCATGAATTTACTTTTTCTGCTAGTAAGTAGTTCTAAATGTTTAAAATTTTTTGACTGCTCTCAGGCTTTGTCTGGCCATTCTTCAGCCGTAAAGGCAAAATAAACATTGTTGCTCCAAGGATGTCCTGCTAAGATGAGTAAATGAATCACTTAGTACTGTGGTTAGCTAATCTGTTTTAAATTTGTGTGGATTCATGTATTTGGTTGAAAAAGTTTATTTTCGAGAGGTAAGATTCTTTTCTTCCAATTTTTTTAATCAGATTTTAGATTTATTAAAAGCAGTTCAAGGCATCATTGCTGCAAGCCAACTCTTTACTTTTCTCTTAGCTAAAATAAATAATTGTGTTTTTTGGTTTTTCTTTGTTCATTTCAAAGAACACTAGAAAAACTACAGAAATAATGTCTCCCCATGTTTAGCAAGCAAATATTAATAATCTGAATATAAATTGTCATTATTTGAAATTGTGAAGTTTGCTTGTGGGGAATATCCGCTAGTATATCATATATGATATGCTATATATAATATTATAGTATATACTATATTAATACTATATAATATATTTACTATTAGTATATATTTATATATACTATATATAAATATCAGCTAGTTTCCAAAGTTATTCATAAGACAGGGAACCATTTACCTGGAACTGTTTTAAACACAAGACAAAAATCAAACGTGTTCCTTAACTTCTTCAGCGCACTTCCTTCTGATAGTAGGATGCAATTCAGCCATAGTTCACTGACTTGAACATGAAGCTCTTACACTGTCTGAGCAGAAGGCGGTTGGAATCACCTCTGTCAATGCAATATTCATAATTTACCACTACGCATTAAGTGTAGTAGAAACAGAAAGTGCTACACTGGCTATTTAATCTACATGCTTTACAGAGAGTGAGCCTCTAAGATAAGCATTTGAATAGTTTCTTAATTAACCACTGAGTGAAACATTGAGAAACAGAATTTTAAGTGTGTGCTTGCATTCTTACAAAAGTGTTATCTGAAGATCTGTTTATACAATTTCTAATTACTGTATATGTTCATCATGTAAAGTATCTGTTATACTTCCGTAGGAAAACCTGATTTAACACTGACTAAAGGTCTAGCATCAGAAAGCCAAGTAGGACTTAGCTTTTCATTAAGATGGTCTCAAGAATGGTACAAGAACATTCCCATGGTGCCTGTCTGTCCTATCTGGCTAATAGCCCTTGTGGTCTTAATCCTTCACTTTGATAAATGCTAGGAGTTGCAGATTTTCTGCATGTTTGAATCAAAATTACTGTATTAAGTCTAGCTGTATAAAACAGTGTTCACATATAGCTGCCCAATGCTGTTCTTAATTAAAATATGAAGATAAAAATGTGAACAGGGCGTACTGTGGAGAGTGGTACCTTAGCCTAAGAGAGAAACAGTGCTGAAGTTGCAGCTCAGGCTTATGCCTGATGTTAATTATTGATAGGCTATGGAACACTACAGCAGAACAATTGTAGAAAATGAAATAGTGACTAATCCTCTGCACCTCAAAAGGAAAGATTATAGAAATTCCTTTGGACTAGGATTTGAAAAGCATGTACCTTGGCATACTGGCAGTGCTGTCCTGACATCTAGCACCAACCCTTTCTATTCCTTTGTTCTGTGTGAAAGTTGAGAAGAAAGTGGGTATTATCTTAACGGTAGTTATCTGCTTAATAAAAAGTACTAGTTGTAAACTTTTTTAACAGTGGCTTTGCTAGTCCAACAGTGATTTCATTTTTTTTGGTCTGCATTTTGACACAGATTTATTGTGCCTTGGGGCAAGTCATCAACCTGCTCTTTGTTTCAGTTCACATACTTGTTAGAAATAAGCTGGTTTTAAGGAATGAGGATTATTTGGCTGGTCTTTTGAAGTGACGGGCAGTAACTGATGTAAGCATTAATATGTGTTGCAGAGATGCATATAAATTGTGCTGCAGAGAAGTATTTCAAAACAGTTGTCACACAATGTCATCTAGGAATTTCAGGTTTTTTACTGCTGTACTTCTACAACAAAGGGGATCTGGAAAAGGAGCAGTTTGTTCCTTGTATTGTTCCACTGTTCAGCTGCTACCAGTGTGTTATTTAATAATTTTGTGCATAATAAGGAAAAGGTAATACATTTCTAAAACTGCAAAGTAGTTATTAAAATTTCCGCATTAAGCTAGATTTTTGCCTATCTCAGTTTTAGAAACAGCTCAGCAGTGGATCTTGTCTCTTCTGAGAAGTTCTGTTGCCAAAGACACCACCCGAACTAAAAGTACTAGGATTATAAAATCTTTGCAGTTAATGGGAGATTCTTGATTATTAAAATGGCTACGAGAGAGTATAGCTTGTTCATGGAAAAGACCAAGAATGAAAAGGCATTTAACAATGAAGTTGATCTAAAGTCCTTAGCATTTGGTGTTTCTTTGAAATACTGGGGAACTGTGGTCAGAAGACCTTTTAGAAAGGTTAGGAGGGTATATATTGGAGGATGTATATTTGCATATATTAAAAAGGAGATTCATTCACATAAAACTAATTCCAAAATAAATACAAAGTTGAAGAAGAGCTGAAACATTTAAATAAAAAAAAAAAAGTTTGTTTAGAATCCTGCTGGTTCAAATTTAATTTGTCTTCCAATGTTAAACTGGGCAGCTTGACCACCCTGCTTCTGCAGTGAAGGCCAGTGGCAGTAGGTGTACTTCTTCCTGATGCTGCCTGGTGGTGAGAATTTCATTGCTCTAAATTTAGCAAGGATGCATCTGCCGAGTAGCATGTACCTCCAATGGTATGCCACAGCTCAGGCCACTGCGAAGCCTCTTTATCTGTCCCTTCTCCTTTAGCCCATACCTTGGGAGAAAATGATCTGGGAATACCTCTTCTTACACATACTCTGAGATCAGAGTATGAGCATTTTTTGGCTGCAGCACTGGCAGCAACAGCAAAGGGATCTACTCTCAGAATGCTTAGATTAAATCCCTCGATTTTATGCCTGTAAATTACACTGCAGATACTAATCTTCAGGTTTTATTCTCTTTAGAATAACTATACCTCATGGTAATTCATTGTTCTGACCAGACTAGCGAGCACTTAAATTGGTAATGTTTGGCATTTAATGTTTTTTTTGGAGCAGGGGAAGAAACCAAACCCACCTCAAAACTGAACAGCAACAAAAGAACACCGCCCCCCCTCAAAAAAAACAAAACTGCAGTCAGCATAAGACCTTAGAAACAATCAACTTCCCTTTTATCACTTGTTAGGCGGTTAAAATACACAACCTGTAACACTTCCCAGAAAACAACTTGTTTCCCAGAAAATGCTGAAATGAGAGCAATTCCATCACTTTAAATAAATAAAGGTGGGAGGGGAAGGGAGGACCCATTCTCAAAATGGTCAATAGTGTTTGTAATGTATTGGGGCATACTTGCAAACCAAATCAGAATTTGTTTTGCCCAATTGAAAAAAGGGCTATGAATCTGGGTATTCTGTAGATGCTTCTGGAATGTGTCTGTCCCTGCAATGGGAATTAGATCAGGTACATCTAACGCTTCCCCAGTGAAAAGCTCTGAAACAAAAGATAGTCACAGGGCTTTGTGTTTTGTTTTGGGTATTTCTACTGCAACTTCATTGGTGGGGACAGAGTAGAAAATGAGACTAATGTAAGAAACATAGCAGCCTGACTGACATAAATTTTAAATAATGAAGTGGGAAAGCATTTGAGATGGTGGAAGCGATAGTGGATGCAATTTTTCTTTCCTTTATAAAGAGTAAATAGGTATCATTTTAATTCCCCATCCTTTTTGAGACTTTCTTCTGTGTTATACCGTAGCTGTGATTTACTGGCTAAATTGCTTCCTTTTTATAGGCTGGGGAGAAATATACTGGTGTTCTTTTCAAAGCAGCTGTTAATACTTATGTCTTATGGGATGCTGTACTTCAGGTGTGCATGTAAGTGCAAGCTGAGAGCACTGCAGCAGGATACAGATACCTGTTATTAGTTCTTCTCTGTCTAGGCGATACCAGTGTGTGGGCCATGGTATTAGTTTCAGTAGTTCTTACCACAAATGTGCAGAGACATTCATGGTCTCTCTGTGCCTTGATTTTCATTACATCACAATGTGATGGAGATAAGTTTCGTTTGCTAGTATGGCTTGGTAAATGGGTTTCTTCCGCTCCTATATTTCTTATATATATATATTTTTTTTTCTTAATGAGCAACTTAAAATATTAATTTGTGGAAAAGACTTGACTGAAGCTTACATTTTTTTTTTTCTCACAGTGGGCCTGGCAGCTGATCATGAAGGATCAGGCAGAATTTCTTTGTGGCCTACAGAGGCTGGCTGTAATGAGGCTGTTTCCAGGCAACTGGATTCTGTGGTAGTGGCTTTTTAGTATCTGCCTTGCTGAGGATTCATTCAGCTTAACAGGGGAAACATGCAGATTTAAAAAAAAAAAAAAAAAAAAAAGAAAAAAGGCAGGCTTCTGGTTGCTTATCAGATGCTTGATTTTTTTTTTTTTGTACTGAAAATTCCTTGAAATTGTTTTGGTTTTGCTTTAAAGTTAGTTATAGCTGACTTTTCTTAAAAAGAAATGTTTATCTTGAGCTAATGCAAAAGATGCATATACTCATATTTATACATACGAACATGTAGTTTCTTGATAAGACTTCCTCTTATCATAGCCAGCTAGTTATCTTGGGCTAAACAGCCTAGTTTTCACTTCATTAGTGTGTTTCAGTACAAATCCAAATGAGATTTCAATGTAGTAAAATACTGAAATTATCTCAGCTTTTTCAGTAGTAGAGGAAAACCAGCAATTTCAGAGGTCATTCTCCATAGACATTCTTGCTGAGACTGGTAAGTAGAAAAAGGGGGAGACAAATGCTCAGTGTCATGTTGAACAGGTGCAGCCTTTGTTCTTAAAGGCCCTTATTAATACTGTATCTCTTAACCTGTAAATGGTAATAGGTTTTTAGCCTAAGTTTGGCTAACAAACTAAAACTGTGCAGGAACATAACAAAAATACTCAAGAAAAGTAAATTATGGATCTAGAATAGCAAGATTTTTAGAAATTCTCTACTGTTGTAGAAGTGCATGTTTGTGTAAGTAAACCTTACAATAAAAAGGAAATGAAAGGTGCAATTTTGGGGCATTGGTTTAGCAATGATTTTGACGTTTTTAAATCTTGGAATGAATTTTACATTTAGAGAATTTTAAAATATTCATTAAAATTCCACTAAAACATGACAGTACAGTGAAGGGGGTATGTTTCTCAATAGACTGTTGGCCACGAGAAATACGGGATACAAGTAAAAATAATTATTTTTCCAATTGAAAGCTCATGTCTATTTTTTTCAGTCTATGGTAGGTTTAGCAATGACTCATCAAGATGTTAGATATAAAAACACCCTGAGCCAATCTATTTCTGGGTGAAACAAATCAAACAATCTAAAGCCAGATTTTTGGGTTGATTTGCATACTCTCCCTACCCCATGAGTCCAGTGAGATCAGAGTTGAAATCAGGTCAGCATTTGGACTAGATTTTGGATAGTTCATCAGTTAAAGACCAGCCATGTTAGCTATTACATGCAAACCCTAGTGCTGGATTTTACATCCCCCCTGAGAAAGCTGAAAAATCTTAAGATGCTCAGAGGTGATGGGAATGAACTTCTCTAACACAAAAACTTGAACAAGTATTTGAAGTCATTACAAGATATGGCTGTATCCTGAACTTCTGTATAATGGAACAAATTGGAAGAGTGTGCTTCATGAGCGCTTACATCAGAGATCTCACTGGAGTGCTGGGAACAGACAGTACTGAAAGTAAAAAAAAAAAAAAAAAAAAAAAAGACACATGACATTAGTGTATGTTGGAGCTGTTGACAGTATTGTCATCTCTGGCTCCCAGAAGTAAGTGGTAAGTTTGAGGTGAGCTTTGTAAATGTTCATCTTCAGTAAATAACAGCCTGAGATCTTCATGGAAAACAGTCACATTTTTTAATATAAAAACAACTTGACATTTTTCAGTATAATTTTTAATGAGCATTGCTCTGAGCTATTTTATAATGAAATTTGCTTAAAGGAAGAACAGGCTGGTGATACTTGGCAGAACAATATGGCATATGGAAAAACAGTTGTGATTTATCGGCAAGCACTCATTTCTTTTTTGGAAAGAGAGGCTTTTGGCACAGTGGAATATCTTGATATTAAGGACTTTAAGGGGAAACAAAACAATGAAGCAGTATACATGGGTTATTTTTTAAGAGGTAAGGCTTTTCAATAAGGGTAGAACAAGAAACTATTTTTTGTTGTTTTACGTGTGACATCTGATTTTTTTCCTTTTTATCCTATTTTCACCTTTTTTTTAAATAAAAATATTCAGTAGTTTGAAGGTAAGCAAGCTTTAACTTACACAACTTAGTACTTCTATGGCTGATATAGACCAACTTCTTTCACTGGAGCTGTGCGTGTACTTAACACTAGAATGGAATGTTTCAGTTGTAAGGTACCTACAAATATCAAGTCCACCTGCTTGACCACTTCAGAGGTAACCAAAAGTTAAAGCATATTAATGAGGGCATTGTCCAAATATCTCTTGAACACTGACAGTTAATGGGACATCAATACCTCTCTAGGAAGCCTGTTCCAGTGTTTGACCACCCTCATGATAAAGAAATTTTTCCTGATGTCCAGTCTGAGCCTCTGCTGGAGCAGCTTTGTGCCATTTCTGTGGGTTCTTGTCATTAGTTACCAGGGAGAAGAGATCACCACCTCACTCTGTTTCCCCTCCTCAGGAAAGCGTAGAGAGCAATGAGGTTGTGTCTTAGCCTTCTCTTCAGGGTGGTTAGAAGTAGATGATCTTTAAGGTCCCTTCCAATCCAAACCATTCTATGATTCTATAAAGAGGGATAGGTAATCTGTTATTTATAAAATGATTAATTTGAAACATAATGCCATGAAAAACATGGTCTCTAAATTGGAATTAAGTACCTCTACGTAAGAACGACGACACTGCATTTTTTGGGACAGATAATTCATATAAACAGATTTTTTTTAAAGCAAAGATGATTTTTTTGAGACTTGCTAAATACCCTTATTACTACATACTTCATACTTTCAAGCCATCTTTAGTGTTGAAATGCTTTTCACCTTTATTTTTAAAAGAAATGAAAAGATGGCTTTTTTTTCCCCTAGATATACCTAGGCTTTTTGTTGCTGTGTGCTTAACTGTGCTTGTATATGTTTATATATATTGCTGATTTTTGGGTTGTATGGATATAATTTAGAGGTGTCTGTGCCAAAACAAAAATCAATTAATGATTGCCTTATTTGCTTTTTTGACTAGAATGATGAAGGAAATGTCTTTTTTCCTTTGAGTGTGGGCAATGAGAGGTTTTCAATTAGTGAAATTTATAGGTTAGTTATGACTCATCTCCTGATATGAGCTACTTAGATTTCAATAGTTAGTACTGGGTGTTTTCCAATAAATTTTTATGAATTTCTACTTAGTATTTGGCAAGGATATTATATTTAGTGTCCAGATAAAACTTTCCAGTGGAGATACATATTCAAGATGCTGAACCTTGAAGGTGAGGGATCACTTAGGATTTAATTTCTATTGACATATATTGGATTCTGAGTTGCATGGCTCCGCAAGGTAGATTATGGTATTGTGACAAAAATAGAGGGAGGGAAGATGATATTTCATTAACAGTTAAAAAGGCAATTAAGTATATAGAGGTTTTTTTAAATGTGGAGCAAGTGATCTTTGATTTAGCTTGAATATTATTACATCATTTTATTGTCATTTTATCTTACTGTGAACAGTGGGGAATGTGGACTCAATTTGCCAAGCACTGCACAAATAAGAGGTAGCACATAGTTCCTGCCTTAAAGAATTTCTGATCTGCAGCAGGTCTCCTGGTCCTGTAACCAGCACTCAAGTTAAATGCTAGATCTGTTGGCAGTGGTAGTGCTCAGGTAAAACTGAACTGCTGATATTGTATTGGCAGAATGTAGTGATTGAACCTTTTGTACTAATCCACTTTAACTTTTACTGGCTAAATAAGACTTCTAAAAGTTTTTTGTTCGTTTTAGAAGCATACGTTAGATATTTTTGCCTTTTTAAAGGTTAATTCTTTATTGTTTTAATTAGCTATAACAGTTTTTTTAATCATAGTTTTTTACTGGACTGTGCCTTACAGAAGGATTAATACATAAAGTATATAAAAAACCTTTTTTTTGTTTTTGTTTTCTTTCATGGGTTTCTTAGGAGTAGAAGCAACTCTTGAATTTTCAGTTGGGATAAATACAGAAGCTGAATTTGACAAATCTCACTTGTGTTGTGAATGACCTGTGGCTAAGATAAAAGCTTACTGTGATCCCTAACTCATAATAAAGAAGAGCACACCATTGTTTATATTACCTGGTAATTATCTTCACCTGCATAGTATCATTAAGAATCACTCTAGGTATAGCTGGCACTATGTTGTACAAAATACCTGTAATTACGATATTTTTATGCATCGTATTTCTGTATATATTATGTTAAAACCAATGCTGGATGAGAATAACATTTTTCTGTGTGAATATTGAAAGTTTGATTCCTTGTAGGAGATTCATGCAAGAATTTGAGTTTTTTTCTCAGATTTTCTCTTCATCATCAAAACTTGTACCTTATTGTACTAGATTACACATAGTAATGTAGTAGCTTTAAAGTCAATCTCTCCTTCCTGATTCATGCAGAAGAAAGATGTCTTTATACAAGAGTTGGGATAATAAGAACCCTTCTCTCAGTGTAATGTGGACTGTCAGATGGTCCATTTATGAAAACAATAATGCACATTTAGATTCAAAGCACAGCTTTAAGCTTTCTTGTGAGTTCATCTACCACAAAGACAGAGCTTGCAAGACAGCCTTCCCTAGTCCTTCCTGTTGAGTTCCTGCAGTTCTTATAAAAAGTTTAGGCACTGAGACAAAGAGCAAGATAGAGACACTCTTGATGTTTTTGTGTTAAGGGCAATAGATCAGGTAGAGTTCCTTCTCCAGTAAGCTACTTTTCATGCGGAATTGGAACCACTTTAGCAGAAATGATAGAGTATATGCAAGTCTACCCTATTGCACAACCTTTGAGTTAGGACAACCTTCCAGCTATCGTAAGACGTGATTTTTAGCTCTTTGATAAAGAATGTAATATCATAAGTCTAGAAAAGATATTTATATCTGAGTTTTCAAATTGAGTGATAAAAGATTTTTCTTCTCTGCTCCTTGTGTGCTTAGATTGAATGAAACTCTTACTTTCCTTTGCATTTTCTTTGTGTTTTGTTACAAGATTTAAAATGAATTGCTCCGAACATCTCAAACATAATACAGCATTTGTATTAAGAAGTGAGGGTTGGATTTTCACCTTACCATCTTTTCAAAACAAGAAACTGGAATGAAGTGGGAAGGGAGAGAATTCCTTAGTGGGGTGGTGGTCTTCTTTAAGACTTTTTCCTTAATTGCTCAAGATTTGTATCTATTCTGTGATAAATGATCAGGTCAGTTAAATGTTTCATTCCTGATCTATGTTTTTAATACAAGTAAAATGTTCTACTTAGCAAATGCCACTTGGTAGTAGTTCCAGTCATTATTGTCTGTCTTTGTTGGATTTCACTCCTCCCACACCTCTTGTCTCTGTTCTCCCAAAGCAGACTTTAAATGTGGAAAGGCAGATGCTAAAGGGAAAGCACTCGTATCATGGAGGTGTCTGGAGCTGAGAACAGGTTCAGGATGAGAAATCAAACTACAGAAGAGAACAGACTATTGTTCCTAATGGGCAGAAATAAAGTAAAGCAGCTCTTTGCATTCCAGAGTCTGTGACTATAGAGGAATGCAATGTAACTTAGTTAAGTGAGTCAATAACAATTGATTTGGACGTTCAGAAAAAATTATGACTGAGTTGGAGGGACTGAGGGTACATTGTGAGTAATTTATGCTGAATACTACTTATACTAGACAAGAAATTTAATGGCTAGCTCAACATAACACTGGCAGATAAATGGACCTGGGGAGAAAAATTCTAAAGCTTAAAACTGTCTTTTTAAATGGTCTTAGATTCTGCCCAGCTATGGTGACCGAAATAAATAGAATCCGTGATACACAAGGAATGACTGTGGTCCTTCAGTTTCGAACTCTCGAAATGAAGCTATAGTTCTGTGCTGTACAGAATCTACATTGAATTTATGGACTTTCAGTTTATCTGCTCTCAAAGTCATTTTAGGGAGTACATCACAAAAAAACTTCTAATCACTTTTTTAAACTTGGTCGAATGTTCTTGTGAGTCCATTTTCTCTAATCTTTGTGTTAGATGAGTGCCCTAGCATTATGAGTGAACTTCGTGATCCTACTGAGTGTCAGTAAGTATAAGCGTAAAAGAGCTAAGTGGTTAGAAAAGTATGTCTTCTGATCTGTAGAAGAGCAAGATATTCCAGAGAGCCTGTTTTGAAGAGCCAACATTTTTAAAAACCTGGGCCTTGCTGTGTAATCTTTCCTTCCTACTGAAAGGAAAGAAGATTGAAAAGAAAGGAAGATTAGCCCATATGTAACTAAAAAAGTGAGGGGACTTTGGTGTAATGCATCATCATTCCATTCATGCTTAACCATGATGAACTTCCTAGCACAGAGACAGGCAGCCTAAGAGTTTCTGATCTTCTTAAAAATCCCAGAGCTTTCTGCATGCAGGCTGAAATGTCAGGTATTATGCTAAGGCTACACAAGCCTTTTCCTTAGGTCTGGCTTTGAATGTTAAAGGTATGATAAAGATGGTGATCTATTACTGTTTCTATTCCTATTTTCTATTATTGTTAAAGTTCCTCCAGGTAGCAGCATGACCCTAAATCAGCCACTCTCCCCAGTTTTGTATCATCTGCAAGTTTACTGATGGTGTGCTCTACCTCATTGTCCAGATCATTACTGAAGATGTTAAACAGGACTGGACCCAGCATTGACCCCTATGGTACCCTGTTCGTTACTGGCCTCCAACTAGGCTTTGTAACCCTGTCCACTACCCTCTGGGCCTGGCCATTCAGCCAGTTTTCAATCCACCTCACTGTCTGCTCATCCAGTCCATACTTCAACAGCTTCTCTGGGGGGATCTTATGGCAGACAGCATCAAAAGCCTTGCTGAAATCCATGAAGACAACATCCACTGCTTTTCCCTCAATGATCAGGCTGGTGATTTCATAACAGAAGCTTATCAGGTTGGTCAAGCATGACTTGACTTTAGTGAATGCATGCTAATTCTGATTTTCTTCTCTTTTGGATGTCTGGAAATGGTTTCCAGGATTAGCTGTTCAGTCACCTTACCAAGGATCAAGGTCAGGCTGATCAGTCTGTAGTTGTCTTCTTTCTTATAGGCAAGAGCAACATTTGCTTTCCTCCGGACTCCTCTCAAAGTTGCCGTGATTTTTCAAAGACTGAGTGGCCTTTCAATGATATCTGCCACTTCCCTCGGCACTCATGGGTGCATTCCAGCAGGGCCCACGGATTTGTGCTTAACACTTATGTATTCCCTGACCTGATCCTCTTCAAGGGTAAGTCTTTCTTGTACTGTATGTATATGTTCTATACTATACCTGTACTTGTCTCCAGGGTTTCTGAAGGCCAGTTTTCTAGTAAAAACTGAAGAATGCATTCAGTAGTTCAGCCTCTTTCATGTCCTGTCACCATGGCCCTTGCCCTATTGAACAGTGTGCTCACACTTTCCCTGGTCTTCCCTTTGCCATTGATGTACTTCTAGAAGTCCTTGTTGCTTTTGACATACCTCACCAGATTCAGTTCCAGGTAGGGTTTTGGCTTTCTTCACCATGTTTCTGCATGCTTGGATAGTGTGTTTTGGATAGTGTTCCTTTCAATTTACTTGTCCTTGTGTCCACTGCTCATATACTTTTAGTATGTATTATAATATATTTTAGTTTTGAAACTGAGATTCATACAGTTTTCTCCTGAATGTCTCAGGCTGTGGTGGTGATGTTTGCACTGCTGATTTTGGATATAGATAAATCATCTATTCTGTGGTGTCAGAGATGCTTTTGATATATAGATTGACGTATTAGACTACCATGTTCCCTTTCTTAAAGGCAAGAAGCTGTGGCCCAAGTCCTAGTAGTCTCATACCATTTGCACTAGCCTGAGTGGGTGATGCAGATAAGCACTATAAGGCTCATGAAGAAACATTTTAGGTCAAACAGCACCTTTACAGTCATTTTCTTTTCACTTTCTAGTTACAGTACTTGCTCAATGGTGTGGCAACATTTAGAAATCTGAAATGCAAAAGGTAGAATTTGAGCCATTAAGCATGTCCTCTTTTAATACTCGTAATTACATCTTGAATTCATAGGAAATAGAACCTATAATATAGTGAGATAACCAAACTTTTTAATGCCATAAAAGCAACATCCAGTAACTTCATTCAAATTCAACTATGAAACTTGCAGCTGCAAAGGTGAACACTTCTCCAACCATACGTTAGTAAATCACACTTAAAATATTGTTTTCTGCCCACCACTGGGGGATAGTAGCACAAAAGGTTTCAGGGATGGATAGATGACTTTGCCTCAGTCAATATCTTGCTTGAAGATCTAATCCACAGATTAATTCATTCATTAAAAATCAAATCCTCCCCAAGCCATCTGTAGCTCCTGATTACTGTTTTACACATACTGAATTTTTCTTCCTCATAGCAATTCTGCCTAATGAGAGAATCTTGTTTAATGTTAGAAGTCTTGGCATTATTTATAGGATTGCTATATTAGAGAACACTGTCTGTCTTTGGGATAATAGTCACTGTTTATTTAGTGGTTTATCAATTGTTAATTTTAGAACTATTGAAGTGTTACAAGGATCACTTTAATGTCCAGAATTATGCTTCTCCCACTGATTTTACTAGTGCATTTCAAATAAATTCACTAAATAAAAAAGTAAATCTGGGCATGTTGGTTACATATGCATTTTTGTATTATATAGAAAAAATACATTAAGTGGATAAATTGGTTTTAAGTACTAGTCATGATGCAAGTGTTCTGCTTCATTAAGATTTGTTAGCAAATTTGTACAGATATCCTGTGTTATGCAATTGTGTTTAGTAGTGCTTATTCTCACTATGTATGTATGAATTGATTGGTGCTTAAGTAATTTGTAATACCTTGGTGTTATGTCAAAATTTGCTAACAGCATTACAAATATCACCATGACAAATGCATAAAAATGACATAGGGACAATATTGTTTTCTTTCATTTTTTTAAGCACTTCTAGAAGCTTCTAAATAATAGAGCTTTTTGAATATAGTGAAACAATGGCATATGTGTCTATAAACAAAGTTGGTGTTGAATTTTTATATTACAACAGTGCTTCACATTGTTACTGTTTCTATTCTTTTTCTTCTGCTAGCATTTTTTCAGTTACTGCAGTGACTATTTGATAAGACTGGAATCATTATTATTATTGGCAAATATAGCCCAGTTCATTTAATTTACAAAAGCTGCTTCTGGTTGGTCAGCTCAAGAAAATGAGAGGTGAGACACGCTGCTGACAACTGGAAATTTTTACAATAGAATTTGTCTATTCCCTTTGATTTAAGAACAGGAAAACTAAAATAACTTATGAAATAAATAAGCCTGCCTATAGGTTTTATCTGCCACTCCTAAGAAATCGGCTTCTGTTGGTGGAAAGGTTTTTATTTTTAATAGGTTAAATGTAAAACTTTACATAGCAAATACCTGCTTATCTTCAAGGTATGAGTCTAAATAGCAGATCAGTCTTATTACTAAGCATGCAGTACTTCTTGCTTACAATGCTTATGCATTTTAAGAGATTGTAGGGAATGTGTAACGTTTTGATGTTCACCTTTCCCTCTCCCAAATAATACTGTTAAAGTATCAGATTCAAAGACTGAAACTATGCATATATTATAAAGGTTTATATGTAAACACAGTTGTATATGAAGCCTCCAAGTATTATTCAGAGCTTTGCACTAACGTATAGTTAACAAAATTCAGTGCAAAGGAACATATTGGAAGCCATAGCGTCTGTACTGAATGAAGAGCAATACACGTGGCATGCCATCTTCAGTGCTAGTCTTAGGTCTCCACACAAAGTTAAAGAAGTTGGGCAGGGAAATCAAGTGATAGCCTTTTTGCTTAGACTCTCTCTGAGGAGAGAGGCTTCTATAGATCCTACAAAAGGAACTAGGTGAGTGGAAGAAATAACACTTCCTCCTGCTTTGCCCCCCAGATGCTCTATTCCTGAGGTCCAGAATACCTTCTGCAGTTTTTAGATGTAAATCATAAATGCTTTTGACATAATTTTGGTAAAACTTGGATTTTTCAGCATTACAAGTCTGAATTTTGCATATTAGGCCTAAATATAATTTCTGTTGTCCAACAAACAAATCACTGCTTTCCTGGTATTTACAGTCTGGACAAGGATGAATAATCACTTCTGAAGAGCTGTAAAGTATAACCATGCTAGCGGGACGTGCTAGATTTTTGTATGCGCTCAAGAGATGATGTTAAAAAGCTTCTTGAAAATGATACTAATGAGAAAAGAGAAATAAAGCAAGGTCCTCCTGAGAATTACAGCAGTATGGAACTAAGCGGTGCACCTGGACTTTGAATATGCTGAAGTAGCGCTCTGAAGGAATAGCAAACCTGGGAGAGGGGAGGAAAAAAAAAAGATAAGAGGCTTGCAGTAGATGTAGTAGTGGACTGTAAATTAGATTTGAGTAGCTGTAAAGATAGGGCAGTTTATAAAAAGAATTGCAAGGCTTGTGTTGCTGGGAGAAGAGACTACTAGTCGTACTTCTAAACATAAGATACTGAAACTTTAATCCTATTTAGAACTCTTTCTTTCTATATCCATAAATGTTTATTTAAATACGTTGGAAAGATACTGAAGGTGATTCTCCTGCAGGTTTTGAGACAGGTTCTTGTTTGGTGGAACTGGTTGGAGGTCAACAAGTTTCAATGAATTATCATCTTCTGTAGCAGGATATCTTAACTGGAAGGAGTTCTTCAAAACAGACTGCAATTATACTATAGAAGCATTATAGCTAAGCTGGCTGATATTCAAGACAAGAATAAATCTTGTCTGCACTTGTTACTGGGTAGTCTTGCTGTTTCAACACAGTATTTATTATGAAGTAATTTGGATGAGTTGATTGCACTGCTGGTTTACTTGGAGCCTTTGAAATTGATTTGTCAGTGTAACTTGGCACAAATGTGAATGTCTGGTTAGTTTTAAATATCAGTCTTCACTCATCTCTGACAATGGAGTAAGATAAGCTTCTCCAATGAAATATTTTAAATAGCTGGTACTCACAATCATAGGGAGCATTTCTTCACAGCTCATTTATTTTATATAGGCTGTCACAAGTGAATTACAGTGCTTTTGTTGGCAGAATCTGTTGGACCTTACAACTGGACCAGCTGGAGAGTGTGCGGAGGCATTTTTGCTGTGTTTTTTTTGACAGAATTTTTTTAAAAACAAACTTAACTACCTTATCTGCAAATTAATGCAGAACTAATTTATTATAGATTTTCTCCTAAATGTGATAAAGACTTTTATTCAACAAATAATTAGTTGGCCATAAGTATCTTCCACTCTGTGAGAAACCCTTAAAGCTGGCTCAAACAGTACTACTGTACTGTTGGGGGATAAGGAAGGCTCTAGCCTAGGAGGTTGGGTTGCTATCCAGTTGTCAGTGTGGGAAAGAGTGTTGAAAAACTTTCAGAGAGGGCTTTTCACCTTGTTGGGGAGGCATGCTGATAGCAAACATTCTTGACTAAATCCATTAGCTACTTATTTCCAGAAAGGATTAGGTAGTAATGTCATGTTGCCATTTACTGTTGGTGTAATCTTTTTTCTAAAGTTTGTCTTACCTTCCCTCGCCTACCTCCTCATATAGTGGTTGAACGTCATTCCTGTAATTTCCAGGTTGCCACTAAGTACTGTGAATACTGTGCTTAGTATTTGGCACTTTCTTTGTTTTAATGTACAGAATGGTCTCCTCAAGCAAACTTGGTAATTGCTTTCATTTCACTTTGCAGACCATGCTGTCTTTATGCAGCCTCATTAAAACTGAGTTGCTTTTAAATAGTTCTGTTTCATTCAGTGTAATTATACATTCGTGGTGCCTTTATGGAAATTCATTTGAGTATGGGTGTCAGAGCTATAAGATTATCCTCTAAAAAAACCCAGACATCAGTAACTTTTTAACTAGATGAGGAAATTACAAATTGCTAGTTTGTTACATTTAAATTGGAAGAGGTTTAAATCCACAGGTACCAGCAAAACAAAAGTATCCTTAAAAAAGCAGAATTTACTGATTAACGATGCTATTTTGTTTGCATAGGATTATGTGTACTGAATTCTTATTTACCAAAGTTACTGTATTTGTTACATAAATAAACAATGCCTCCAACTACCAACTAGAAAAAAAGACAGCTTCCCCCCTTTAATTAAATTTTCACATCTGCTGAGAAAGCTGATGGTTGTAGTGAATGTCATGGATTAAGAACGAAAACAAAGTCAGCAAATGCATGTGTTCCCCAGCAACATGTATAGGTCTGCTTTATAGAACCATAGAATATCCGGAGATGGAAGTGACCCACAAAGATCACTGAGTCCAACTTCTGGCTACCCAACAGGTCTACCCGAAAATCAGAATTCAGACCATGTGAACATAGTCCAAAGGCTTCTTAAACTCCAACAGGCTTGGTGTTATGACTGTGTTCCTGGGGAGCCTGTTCCAGTGTGCAACCACCCTCTCAGTGAAGAACCTTTTCCTGATATCCAGCCTGAACCTTCCCTGTCACAGCTTGACTCCATTCCCTTCTATTGCTGGTCTATAAAGAGAATAGATCAGCGCCTCCCCATCCACTCCCCCTTGTGTGGAAGCTGTAGACTATGATGAGGTCTCCCCTCAGCCTCCTCTTTTCCAGGCTGAACAGGCCAAGTGACCTCAGCTGCTCCTTGTACGTCTTCCCCTCTAGGCCCTTCACCATCTTTGTAGCCTTTCTCTGGATGCTCTCCAACAGTTCTACATCCTTTTTGTACTGTGGTGCCCAGACCTGCACACAGTACTCGAGGTGAGGTCGCACCAGCACAGAGTAGAGCGGGGCAATCACTTCCCTCGACCGACTAGCAATGCCGTGCTTGATGCACCCCTGGATATGGTTGGCCCTCCTGGCTGCCAGGGCACACTGCTGGCTCACATTCAACTTGCTATTAATCACAGCCCCCAGATCCCTCTCTGTGGGGCTGCTCCCCAGCATCTCGTTGCCCGGTCTGTCTGTACAGCCGGGGTTGCCCCTTCCTAGGAGCAGGACCCAGCACTTGCTCTTGTTAAACTTCATGCAGTTGGTGATTGCCCAGCTCTCCAATCTGTCCAGATCTCTCTGTAATGCCTTTCCACCCTTGACAGAGTCAACAACTCCTCCCAGTTTAGTTTTGAGCAAATTTGCTGTTGATACACCTAGTTCTATATCCAACTCATTTACGAAAACATTGAAAAGAACTGTCCCTAAAATAGAGCCCTGGTGGACCCTGCTGGTGACTGGCTGCCAGCCTGATATAACCCCATTTACCATAACCCTTTAAGCCCTACTCATCAGCCAATTGTTTGTCCATCGTATTATGTTTTTATCTAGCTGTATGCTGGTTATTGTTTCCAGTACAATCCTATGAGAAACTGTATTGAAAGCTTTACTGCAATACAAACAGATACATAACTGGCTTCCCTTGATCAACTAGATGGGTGATCTTATCGTAGAAGGAAATTAAATTTGTTAAGCAGGAAATTTGTTTATAGAAAACCTTCAACTTTGAGAAAAGCAATATTGTGATGGCCTGCACAGATTCTTTCAATTTGTGTTAGTACTTAGATGCTTATAATTATTTTTGTACTTCATGGTTGTGAATAGTGAAAGTATTTTCACGTGAGCTAAATAGAAGCTCCTAGTGTTAGTTCAGGCTAGGGAAGAATATTGATCTACTGGGAATTCAAGAGAGCTGATGAGAAACTGGGAAACACTTGACGAGAGAATTGCACCTGTGCTCCAATAGATTGGCATTACCTTCTTCAGTATGGGACACCTTTGCTAAATTATACCTGACATTATTAGGGGCTATTCCTATTACTCAGGACATGCATAATCTATCACTATAGATTGTATTAAACTAGTATAATTAGTAGTATGATGGATGGTGATCAGTTCTTTCATTAATTTTTTGCAATTCCATGTTTTTGAAAATGTGGGGCTTTAGGAATGTTTTTTAGAGGTAGTCTTTCATAGTTTGTTCATCTCTAATACTAAGTGCCACTCTCTTTTTTTCTGTCCCACTTCTCTTTCCCCCCTTCCCTGCTCTCTTCCCTTTATGATATTTGTAATGTGTTCTTTTTGTTAAAATCCTTATAGGAAAAGCCTACAGTTGCTTTACAAGTAGAGGGAGAAAGGAGGGGGGGGAAATTTACTTAAGGTGATAGGTGCATTCCAATCCATAAAAACGGTGACTTCTCTGGTGACCAGAAACTGGCTTAGATGCAAAAAACGCCCTACATAGTGGATCAATTAGTGCTGCTGGGAGACCTGATTTTTCTCAGCTCAGTTCTAAGCTTTTTTGCTGACCTGAGTAGCTTAATGTCTTTGCATCCTTTTAGAATTCTTTACTGTAAAAGAAACCTTTTTTGCTGTGTCTTGGCATGCTTGCATGTAAGAAGGGCAGTGTAGTAGGGAAACGCTCTAACTAGTTATAATTGAGCCACCTCAGGTACAAAAAGCTGCTAGCTGTGACAGTATGGATCTCTGCATGATTAATTTACTTCTACTGTCAAAAGCTTTGCAGTGCTGCAGTCAGGCTTCTGCAGTGGTTTCACACTGGCTAGCTAAACTCCACCGCAGCTCTCTCTCATTCCCTCACCTCAGAAGATCAAGGGGAGAAGATACAACTGGGGGGGTTGGCAGGGGGGATAGGGAGAGGGCTCATGAGTTGAGACAAGAACAATTTAATTAAGGGGGGGGGGGAGTTGGGTGGAACTCAACAAAGGCTGTCCGGAAGCAAAGAAAGAAGACAATTATTCTCTGCTTCCCATCAGCAAGTATGTTCAACTATGTCTTGGTAAACAGGGCCTCAATATGCATAGCGGTTGCTCGAGAAGACAATTGTTTTCATAACGAAAGCCCCCAGGTGTCCTTCCCATTTGTACTGGGTTTACATGGCAAAGCCTTGGCAGTAGGGGACTGCAGGGGTCACCTCTGTGAGAAGAGTCCAGAATCTGCCAAATGTCAGATCACAGCTAGCTCCAAACAGGAACCCGCTGCTGGCCAGAGCCAAGCCAATGAGCAATGTTGGTTGGGCCTCTGGGAGTGCAGACTGAAGAAATGGAAAAGCACTGTGCAACAGCTGGGAGAGAGGAGTGAAAAAATGTGAGAGAACCAGCCCTACAGACCCCAAGGTCAGTACAGAAGGAGGGCATGAGATGCTCCAGGTACCAGGGCAGGAGTTTCCCTGTAGCCTGTGGAGAGGCCCCTGGTGGAGCAGGCTGTCCCCCTGCAGCCCATGGGTCCCACGGCGGAGCAGATCTCCACGCTGCAGCCTGTGGAGGAGTCCCTGGTGGAGCAGGTGGATCTGGCCCAAAGGGAAGTGTCCCGGCGCCGCCGCCCCCCCCCCCCCCCCCCCCCCCAAGATCAGCTTGGAAAGGATGGCATCCAGTGGAAGGGACACTATGTGGAGCAGGGGCAGAGTGACCATGCAGGAGCAGCAGAGATGAAGCATTACAGACTGACTGCAGCCCCAATTTCCTGCTCCCCTGCACTGCTCAGGGCAGGGGGGGGGGGGGAATGGATGTAGAACGAGGATGTAGAACAGGGGTGTAAAACTATATGATATGTCTGAGAGTGTGTCCAAATGCTTCTTGAACTCCAGCAGTCTTGGTGCTGTGACCACTTCCCTATGGAGCCTGTTCCAGTGCCTGACCACCCTTTCAGTGACCTTTTCCTGATATCCAGCCTGAACCTCCCTTTATGCAATTTCATACCATTCTCTTGTGTCCCATCACTAATCACCAGAGTGAAGAAATCAGCACCTGCCCCTCTGCTCCCCCCTCATGAGAAACTGTAGGCCATGATGAGGTGACTTCTCAGTCTTCTTATCTGACCTGAACAAAAAAAGTGGTTTCAGCTGCTCCTCATGCATCTTCCCCTCTAGACCTTTCACCATCTTTGTTGCCTTCCTTTAGACATTCTCTAATAGTTTTATGACCTTCTTATATTGTGGTGCCCAAATCTGCACACAGTACTGAAGGTGAGGTGACACTAGTGCAGAGCGGGACAATCGCTTTCCTCAACTAGCCATCAATGCTATGCTTGATGCACCCCAGGGTGCGGTTGGCCCTTTTGGCTGCCAGGGCACACTGTTGACTTGTATTCAACTTGCTATCAAGCAGAACACCCAAATTCCCTTCTGTGGGGTTGCTCTCCAGCCTCTTGTCCACTATTCTAACCACTCTGTAGATACATCCAAGATTGCTCTGTCCCAGGTGTTCTTCCTATTGGCAGTGATTGTCCAGCCTTTCAATCTGCAAAGATCTCTCTGCCAGGCCACTGTACCCTCAAGGGAGTCAACAGCTTCTCCTAACTTAGTGTCATCTGCAAACTTACTTAGTATGCATTTGAGGCTCGCATCCAGATCATCTATAAAAACATAGAGAACAAAGAAAACTGGCCCTAAAATGGAGCCCTAGCAAAACCCCACTAGTGACTAGACGCCAGCATGCTGTAACCCCCCTTTACTATAACTCTTTGGGCTTGACCCATCAGCCAATTTTTCACCCATTATATTATGTATTTGTCTAGCTGTATGCTGGACACTTTTGTCCAGAAGGATACTATGAGAAACACTATCAAAAGCTTTACTGAAATCCAAAAAGACTACATCAACTGGCTTCCCTTGGTCAATCAGATGGGTAACCTTTGAAAAAAAAAAAAAAAGGAAATTTAGTTAATCAGGAATTTCCCCTTGTGAACCTGTTCCCTGTGATCAGTGGCTGCACTGTCTTTCAAGTGTTTTTCAGTAACTCCTAGAATAATTTTCTCCATAACTTTACCAGGCACTGAAGTGAGAGTGACGGGCCTGTGTTTACTAGGGTGGTCTTATTCTTGTTGCAAACTGGGACAACACTTGCCAGCTTCCAGTCCACTGGGACCAATCCAGATTTCCAAGATCATTGAAAAATAATTGAGAGAGGCCTCATGATGACATCAGCCAGCTCTTTCAGTACCCTGGGAAGAATCCCATTGGGCCTGTAGACTTACGTGCTTGTCTCACAGAACATGGGGAGTTCTCTTCCTGCATGCGTAGTCATGTAGCCTTCGGGAAAAGGTGTTTTTGTTGAAATTGTGAGGTTCTCATTTCTAATATCTGAATATTATTTAGAAGGATTCTCATTTTACAAACAACCTCTTTTTGCAAGACTATATGGAGAAAGCAAATGCAGTTTGTTCTTCCAGTTTTACAAACTTAGAGATATGTAATAATTCATTCACAAATGAAATTGAGACTCCTGGCCATGATGGAATTGTAACAGCATAAGTAGAGGAGCAAAAACTCAGTATTTTCCACAAAAAAAAAATCATCATCATCATTAAATATTTGAATTTCAGATAGTCCGAGGAAATCATCAGAGTTGGAATGCTGTTTTAAATTCTTAAATTGTAGAGAATACTTATCTTACATAATTCTCATTTTCACAGGTATTTCATCCTTGGGAGCTACACTCTGAACTATTTCTTTTAATTCATTTTCAGTAATGATCTAAATCATCTGCTTTTTTCTTCTGCTTAAGGTTTTAAAACCAAAAGTTTTGGAAACTGAAAAGGTTCCCAAGATACGCACGCTCTGCAGTTCTAGCTATGTAGCATTAATCAAGTCAGGCATCCGCTCCTTGTTCAGTCCCACTTAAGGCATTGGTAAGATGGTTTCCTACAGATCTCAGAGGTTGAATGCCAGGTATGATGGTAGAAATTACTTTTATTAGGTTTCTACTTATTCCTTTATTTTCTGTATATTGTTTTTCTGTGGATCTGTTCATGTTATTGCAAGCAAAATACTATACTTTAGTCTTACATCCTGTACAGACTTGTTTCTTAGTCCTTTTTTATTGAAAGGGGAAGATGTATTTTCATGAAAAATTTCCGAATTATTTAGTTTTTCCAGTTCAGAAATTTAACAGCTTTCTGGAGGATAAAACCATGTCTAGATCAGGACTTTCCAGGAAAAAATAAAATAAAATCACCCACCCACCCTTCCCCAAATAAAGCTATGAAAGTACCTTTTTGTTAACCATATGTAAAAACTGATTTCTTAATGCGCATTAAATATTTGAGGAAAAAAAAGTTTTTCCGTAGGTGTAATTCCCACAAAAGCCTTACATCCTGTGTTTGCTTTTTTTAAATGAACATTTTTTTTATAAACACATTTCCTTCTGTTCTGCTAAAGATGCTACAAATAGGCAAAATTAGTTAACTCACTCTTGAGGTTAAGGATATTTTAAACATAGAAAGAAAACAACATTTTCCCTTAGCGTGCAGTGAGCAAATGCAATTTGGGGGGAAAAAAATCTGACATATTTAAGACTAAGCAGATAGATAATTGTAGTGCCCACAAACTGATCCACTAGCAATGAGCTCTACAAAATATTTCAGGTGGTCATAGGAAAGTGTATATGGTAAAGATAAAATTTATTCATTCTAGAGGGATATTTCTTTGAGAGAGAGTCAAAGTCAGTTCAGTCTCACAGAATGAAAACCGAAATCAAGGAGTTTGAGGGAACTAATCTTGAGAACAAATAGTAGGATGGATAGCATGGATTAGGAGGACAAAGGAGCTTGTTGTACAATTTCACTTTGAGCACGTTTCAGGAGATAACTAGTTCAGGAGGAGAAAATTTAAGTATAGATTTTGAAAGACGATGCACGTTACAGCTAATGGATAGATTTTTCTTTTATTATTGTTATATTATTCATTTTTTTCACCCATGAGCCTTTGTGAAGGTCTTTTTCAGTAGCTCTCAAGAGAACTGCAACAAAAACTGAGCCCTGCAAGTATTTGTAGTTTTTAGCATCCAATACTGTTTGTGCAATGTAACTTTGGTGTGCTTTTTTTTTTTTGCCCAAATTCAAAAAATGGTTTCTGTTCTACTGTGGTGTATGGCAAGGGTATCAAGTGTTATATGTTCAGGCAGATAAAGCCTGTTCATTTGTAGGTTAGTAGGAAAGGTGAAGAAAGAAATATATATATGTACTGTAGAATAAGGATCGTGAAATAGATGACTACTTGCACTTGAATTGACTGTTAAGGAGGCATGTTTGCACACCTTAGACATCGAGCATTCTGATTTGTCACCAACGCATCTGTAATGAGTTCTGAAACTTTACAGCATCTGAAAATCGCTTTTATACAGCTGACTTTAATGACTCAGAGAACTTTCCTGTCAAAGAACTAGATTCTTTTAGGATCTTGGAGTAAATGATTTTTGATCTTACCCTTTTGAAACAGTATTAATCCTTTCAGTGACGGGGCATGAGGTGTGGAGGAGCCTGTAATGGCTCTTACAGTTCATTTAAGCAGATTTAATTCCAATCTCCCAGCCATGGGCAAGAACACCTTCCACTAGATCATGTTGCTCAAAGGCCCTGCCAACCTGGCCTTAAACACCTCCAGAGAAGGGGCAGCCACAACTTCCCTGGGCAACCTCTGCCAGGGCCTCACCACTCTCAAAGTAAATTATTTCTTCCTAATATCCAATCTAAATCTACCTTTTTTTTTTTTAATGTGACTCCCATCTACAAGAAGGGCCATAAGGAAGACCTGGGGAACTGCAGGCCTGTCAGCTTGACCTTGGTTCCAGGGAAAGTTATGGAGCAAATCATCTTGGGTGAGATCACCTGGCACTTGTGTGGCATCCAGGGGATTGGGCCCAGCCAGCACAGCTTCATGAAAGGTGAACAGAAGGCAGGTTGTGCTTGTGCAACCTCATCTCCTTCTATGATTGTGTGACCAGACTGGTAGATGAGGGAAAGGCTGTTGATGTAGTCTACTTAGACTTCAGCAAAGCCTTTGACATGGTCTCCCACAGTATACTCCTGGGGAAACTGGCTGCCCATGGCCTGGACAGGTATTCTCTTCTCTGGGTAAAGGACTGACTGGAGTGCTGCGCCCAGCGGGTGGTGGTTAATGGAGTTAAGTCCAGTTGGTGTCCTGTTACAAGTGGTGTTCCCCAGGGGTCGGTACTGGGGCCTATCTTGTTTAGTATCTTTATTGATGACCTGGATGAGGGGATTGAGTGTACCCTCAGTAAGTTTGCAGACGACACCAAGTTGGGAGGTAGTGTCGATCTGCTTGAGGGTAGGGTGGCCCTTCAGAGGGATCTGGATAGGCTGGACTGCTGGGCTGAGGCAAATGGAATGAGGTTTAACAAGGCCAGGTGCCGGGTCCTGCACTTTGGCCACAATAACCCCATGCAATGCTGTAGACTTGGGGCAGAGTGGCTAGAAGACTGTGAAGAGGAAAGGGACCTGGGAGCATTGATTGATGCTTGGCTGAACATGAGTCAGCAGTGTGCCCAGGTGGCCAAGAAGGCCAATGGCATCCTGGCCTGTATTAGAAATAGTGTAGCCAGCAGGACCAGGGAGTTGATTGTCCCCCTGTACTCTGCTCTGGTGAGGCCACACCTCGAGTACTGTGTTCAGTTTTGGGCCCCTCACTACAGGAAAGACATTGAGGCCCTGGAGCATATCCAGAGAAGGGCAACAGAACTGGTGAGGGGTCTGGAGCTCAAGTCTTATGAAGAGCGGCTGAGGGAGCTGGGGTTGTTTAGTCTGGAGAAGAGGAGGCTCAGGGGAGACCTCATTGCACTCTACAACTTCGTGAAAGGAGGTTCTGATGAGGAGGGGGTTGACCTCTTCTCTCAGATAACTAATGACGGGACTCGATGGAATGGCCACAAGTTGCGCCTGGGGAGCTATATGTCAGATATCAGGAAAAACTGTTTGTCTCAAAGTGTGGTCAGGTGCAGGAACGGCCTGCCCAGGGAGGTGGTGGAGTCACCGCCCCTCGCGGTGTTCAAGAAGCACCTGGACAAGGTGCTACGAGATAAGATTTGGTAGCTTAGTGGGTAGTATTGGTGATAGGAGGATGGTCGGACTAGATGATCTTGTAGGTCCTTTCCAACCTTGTGTTTCTATGATTCTACATATGTAGGTGACAAGGGGAGGCAATAACAAACGCACGCAGTATGAGGAATAAAATGGACGAGCTAGAAGTCTTGGCCCAGTCCCACAGCTATGACATCATCAGCATAAGCGAAACCTGGTGGGATGAGTCCTGTGGCTGGTGTGCTGCAATAGATGGTTACAGGCTCTTCAGGAGGAACAGGCAGGGTAGGCGAGGTGGCGGGGTGGTGATGTATGTGAAGCATGGGCTGGACTGCATGGAACTTCAAGTTGGGGATGGCAAAGTTGAGTCCCCGAACAAATAAAGGGGATGTCGTTGTGAGAGTCTATTACAGACCACCTGGCCAGTACGACAACGCCGATGAATTATTCTTTGCAGAACTAAGAGATGCCTCAAGATCAATTCCCCTTGTCCTTATGGGAGATTTCAACTTGCCAGACATCAACTAGGAATCACCACACGGCTGACACGAGCAAGTCCAGGAGGTTCATAAAGCACCTAGATGATAACTTCTTGGTGCAGGTGCTAAGGGAGCCAACTAGGAAAGGTGCCCTCCTAGACCTGTTGCTGGAGAACAGAAGGGTCTTGTGGGAGACGTGGCAATTGGCGGCCATCTCGGTCATAGTGACCATGAAGTGGTCGAGTTTAGAATTTATGGTGACAGAAGGAAAACTGCCACCAAAACTTCAGCCCTGGATATGGGGAAAGCAGACTTCAGGCTGCTCAGGGAACTAGTCAGCAAGGCCCCCTGGGAAGCTGCTTTTGAAGGCATTGGCGTCCATCAGTGCTGGTCAATCTTTAAGCACTGCCTCCTAAAAGCACAAGATCAGGCGATTCCAAAATATCAAAAGTCAGGCAGACGGGGCAGAAGGCTGGCCTGGCTGACCAGGGAACTTCTACTGGAGCTTAGGCGGAAAAAGAAAGTGTATGGCTACTGGAAGGAGGGTCAGGCGACGAGGAAGGAATATAGGGATGCTGTTCGTGTTTGTAGGGAGAAAATTCGTGTGGCCAAAGCCCAACTAGAGTTGAATCTGGCCACGTCCATGAGAGACAATAAAGTTTTTTTTAGATATGTGAACAGAAAAAGGAGAACCAAAGAAAACATAGGTCCGCTACTGGACAGGGAAGGTCTCCTCACAGACAATGACATAGGCAAAGCAGAGACATTTAATGCCTTCTTTGTCTCTGTCTTCAACACTGATGATGGGCTTTGCGACCCAGGGTGCCTTGAGCTGGAGGACCATGATGGTGGGAATGACAAACTCCCAACCGACCCTGAACGTGTGTGGGATTTGCTGCTCCACCTGGATCCATACAAGTCCATGTGTCTGGATGGGATCCATCCCAGGGTGCTTAAAGAGCTGGCTGATGTCATTGTGGGACCTCTCTCAATTATTTTTCAATGATCTTGGGAATCTGGAGAGGTCCCAGTGGACTGGAAGCTGGCAAATGTTGTGCCAATTTTCAAGAAGGGTAAGAAAGAAGACCCTAGCAATTACAGGCCTGTCAGTCTCACATCAGTGCCTGGTAAAATTATGGAGAAGATGATCCTTGAAGTTATTGAGGCACACCTGGGGGACAATGCAGTCATTGGTCCCAGCCAACATGGGTTCATGAGGGGTAGGTCCTGCCTAACAAATTTGATTTCCTTTTATGATAAGATCACCCATCTTGTCAATCAAGGGAAACCAGCTGATGTGATCTTTTTGGACTTCAGCAAAGTTTTTGACACGGTTTCCCATAGGATCCTACTGGACAAAATGTCCAGCATACAACTTAACAAAAACATCATAGAGTGGGTGAGCAATTGGCTGATGGGCAGGGCTCAAAGGGTTGTGGTAAATGGGGCCACATCTGGCTGGCGGATGGTCACTAGTGGGGTCCCTCAAGGCTTCATTTTAGGGCCAGTCCTCTCCAATGTTTTTATAAATGATTTGGATGTAGGACTAGAAGGTGTTTTGAGCAAATTTGCCAACGACACCAAACTTGGAGGAGTTGTGGACTCGGGTGAGGGTGGAAAGGCCTTGCAGAGAGATCTGGACAGATTGGAGAGCTGGGCGATCACCAACCACATGAAGTTTAACAAAAGCAAGTGCTGGGTCCTGCATCTGGGATGGGGCAACCCTGGCTATATGTACAGACTGGGCGACGAGACGCTGGAGAGCAGCCCTGCAGAGAGGGATCTGGGGGTTGTGGTTGACAGCAAGTTGAATATGAGCCAGCAGTGTGCCCTGGCAGCCAGGAGGGCCAACCGTATCCTGGGATACATCAAGCACGGCATTGCTAGTTGGTCGAGGGAAGTGATTGTCCCGCTCTACTCTGTGCTGGTGCGGCCTCACCTCGAGTACTGTGTGCAGTTCTGGGCACCACAGTACAAAAAGGACATTAAACTGTTGGAGAGTGTCCAGAGGAGGGCGACGAAGGTGGTGAAGGGCCTAGAGGGGAAGACGTATGAGGAGCGGCTGAGGTC
Source organism: Cygnus olor (assembly GCF_009769625.2). Classification (NCBI taxonomy): domain Eukaryota; kingdom Metazoa; phylum Chordata; class Aves; order Anseriformes; family Anatidae; genus Cygnus; species Cygnus olor. The sequence continues at coordinate 106,188,013 of NC_049171.1, read as the reverse complement.
ACTTGGCCTGTTCAGCCTGGAAAAGAGGAGGCTGAGGGGGGACCTCATCACGGTCTACAACTTCCTCGCGAAGGGGAGTGGAGAGGCAGGTGACCTATTCTCTGTTATCACCAGTGATAGGACCCACGGGAATGGTGTTAAGCTGAGGCAGGGGAAGTTCAGGCTGGACATCAGGAAGAGGTTCTTCACCGAGAGGGTGGTCGCACACTGGAACAGGCTCCCCAGGGACGTAGTCACTGCACCAAGCCTGTCTGAATTTAAAAAGAGATTGGACTGTGCACTTAGTCACATGGTCTAAACTTTGGGCAGACCTGTGCAGTGCCAAGAGTTGGACTAGATGATCCTTATGGGTCCGTTCCAACTTGGGATATTCTATGATTCTATGATTCAATAAATGATAGTCATTGAACCACACATGTAGGCAGAAAGATCAGGATGGTATGAATGTAGATCCATCAGGAAAGGTAGGTCTTACCCTTTGAATTTGCTTGGAGCCTCCAGAATTTATACACAGTCCAAGTTCAGCCAGTAAGAAATAAACAAATAGCACACTAGTGGTAATTCTGCAGGGAGTAAAGAACACAGCCGGAAACCTATGCAGATTTCATGATTAAAGTCACCTGCATAATGTCATGTTGCATCTATATTAGCATGGCATAGTTTGTTGTGTCACTTCAAAGACATTACAGAATAAAAAGAGTCAGAAAAGGGCAATAAGGTGTTGTATGGCTTCTGTTGTATGGCTTCAAAGAGAAGAAGTAACCTTTACTTCATCTAAAGAAAATGTAGTAGAAGCTTGATGTTAGAAAATATTCTTATTTCCAGAAAGAAATGACACTTGTTATCAAGCCTTGTGATTATGTGCCTTACAAGTACCAAAAATACAGATCAGTAAATTGTTTGACGGGTTCTTGAAATAAAACTGTCTACATCTATGAAAAACAGAGGTATGAACAAGCACCGGTCAAGACAGTTTTGAAATGGTAGGGTACCAATACAAGATGTGGCTGTAGGGGAAGTACTGCTCTGCACTGGTCCTGCATTGATATTTGCTTCGGTAACTTTTCTGCACGAGGTGTGTTGCTGAGTCTTTGGTGAGCCGTAGGCCTGACTCATACCACTGCTGTTGGGCTCTTATCCAATTTCACTGTACTGGGTCTATATCTGGGCTGAAGATGGGTATCTGAATTATTTCCAAAAGTGTTTCCTGTTGTGCTTGATAGGAGTTTTGGGTGCAGTTTTCCTGTAACTGCTCACTGTAACTCTTGGTCTGTTAAATTATTCAGAGAAGGACTCCTTGTCCTCATCTTGCATGCGCATATTGAGTATGAGACACTCTGAACATCTCATATTAAAAACATTCCATACCATCATATAAGAACTGTTGTGGAACCCCACTGATTGCTTGTACGTTGGTGCACATTTGATCTTTTTTTTTTTTTTTTTTTTTTTGCTTTTTACCGCTATATGTTTGAATGACATAGTTATTTTGGTGCTTCAACAGAGTCCTGCATTGGGAAAGTGAAAAATGGAGGACAAAGGAAATACTCTCGACAGAGTTCAGAAAGGGAAAGGCCAAAGCATTGACTGAATATTGCAGCTGATCAATGTCGGAGTCTTTGCTGAAGCTGATGAAAGGGAAAACAGGAAGAAACATTGTAGAGTGCCTCTCAGGTGGCTTGTGGATTCCTGGGTTTTAGACTCGAGGAATAATTTCTGGTGTATGGTAAAATAGGCTGTGGAACATAGTCTTTTTTTCTTTTTACATAGAAGTAAAAAGCATTTTTCAAAAAGGCAGCAAAAGGATTTTGCTACTGTTTGATAGTATGAATATAAAAGCAAGATGAAAGACAAATAATTCTGCAAAAATGGCACCTCTTTTTCAAATGTTTTACTTAGCTCTAATCTTGATAGGAAGAGTCACTACTCATTTCTTACAGTTTGTATTATTGAAATAGAAGGTTATATCTTGTTTATTTTATCTCTGTTTTGCATTACATATTCTTTGCAAAAATCTATGTTGGAATATTCTTAAGTAGGTAATAAAGAGCAATTTAATGGATAGGAGCCTTAGGAGTGACAGAAAGCTATGATCCATAACCTAAGAACAAAACAGAGCTGAAGTGCTTTGACTGTTCCTTGATACTTTATGCATAATTACCAGAACTTATTTTTTCTTTGTAAGTTCCAGGGTTCTGCCTCATGAATCTTGACTGCAATACCTCACTGGAAATAGAAAACAAATAGGGTCCATCTCATGGGTGTCTGGAAGTAGAATCATTAGAATCATTAATCATAGATTCATTAAAGTTGGAAAAGACCTCTAAGAAAAGCAGAGCCTATGACCTATGGCGTAATTTTGAACAAATATCTTGGTTTTCAGGTAGAAATTTTAAAGATTTAAATGAAATTCTGCTGTTTACTAAGGAAGCGAGGATAGTTTTTTGTTTTTGGAAAAAAAAAAACACACACACACAAAAAAAAACACCTAAACACACGAATATTAATGAACAGACTTAGTAGATAACTACTAACCCTATGAAAAGTAAATAAATTTTGGAGGGATGTGAGGAAAGAAAGGAAGAAAAGACCAAAAAAGACCAAGAGCTTGCTTTCTTTAAAGTTCTCCTCTCCACACTGGAAAAAATATTTATAATCAAACAGACACAAACAGTGTCACTATTTACTTCAGATGTGGGGGATAAAATCACATCTCTAATCAATTGTATGTCAGTCTGAGTTGTTAAAAGATTAATTGAAATGGTACGTAAAGAAAAATGTACAAAAAAAAAGAGTAAGCAGACTTCCTTCTTTGAGGAAGTTTCTTATTTGGGCAGTTTCAGCCATCCTTCCAGCCCAACATGTGTGGAGATGCTTGGAGAGATGAACTCAGTGCTGCTTGCAGTCACTACCAGCATTAGGAGAGTACCTGTTCCTTGAGTCATGGTGGCTCCTTTGCCTTCAGAGCTCTCTATTCCATATGTTCCCCAAGTGAAATTTGCCCCATTAAGATATAAAAGGGACTTGATTAGTTAAGATTTGATGTTTCCCATACATGTAGAGAATTTAGTAGATTGAAATCAGATTTCACTGGTCTTGCTTGTTTTGAAAAGTTGAGGGAAGCTATTAATGCTTTATAAGTATAAGGTGTTAGTCCTTATTAGTTCATGGATTTTGTTGAGTCCCTCTAGGAAGAGGGATTACAGTCGTAACCAGCAGATTCTGGCAGTATAAAACATTTTCTTATCTAAAGAAGTAGATATTGCATTTAATCTTCAGCTATTTTTCTAGGGCACTTTGGTGGGAAAAAGAAGTTTCTGATTAGGCTAAGCTTTGCATGATTCCAAAGGCATGGTGACGGATGCTTTCATAATAAACAGAGGAATACATAATATATATGCCTTTTCTTGTTCGTGTTTCACGGGCTTGTAGTGGGACATTTTACTTGCATACTGATTGTCAACGTCTTTTTAACACTATTAAGCGCTTTCATGATGTGCTGATATACCACTTGCTTGGCAGTTTGAACTTGTTAACAAACCACATTTTAAGAGCTGTTCCCCCCTTTTTTTTTTAGTATTAAGGCTTTAATTTTTTGTGTAATTGAGAAAAATTCTGACCCTGATATGTCCTAAAGCAAAGTTGGAGGAAAAAAAAATGTTTTATGTAGTCATTTAAAAATAAACTCCTTAAATGCAGCTAAACCAGGAAAAATAACTTTTCTTGTTGTTTAAACATTAAACATGAACCAGTTAATATAGCAGAGATATTTCAGTCTAGTAGAAACTAAATGCAGATCTGGGAATTACCAGTACATCAACTTTACTGAAGTCCTGTGGACCCAATATCTTGATCAAAACATATTGTCAGGACATGAGGAAGTTTTATCCTGCTTTAAATGTTTGCAATTATTTTCCTTCTATCCAACTTGCTCTAGACCAGTTTAAGTGTTTTTAGGGAGAAATTTCTTGGTAAAGCAGCAAAATATGAGTAATTAGGTATGTTCTTGTCCAGATGTAGCAAGCATGCCACAGCATTCCGGAACTGGAGGAACTGGGAGAAACTGTATTTTTCAAAATAATGATTAAAAGTCCTGTCAGAGTGGACAGCATACATATATACACATATATCCATACATATATATTTATGTAGTGTATATATAAAAATAAATCTGTGAGGCAAAGTTAATTCCACTGTTTCATATTGCAGTTAAAATTGGTATCTCAGAACCTCCCAAGTAAGTCTGTGCATTGTATTGTGCAGCGTTTCTAGTCTAGTCCCAGGGCTGCAGGTTTTTCTTAATTAGTTTTAACTAGTTGGAATTTATCCAGACTTGAACTGAATTTTTAAAGAACTCATCCTTGTAAATAGGAGGCTTCTAACCAACTGCTATTCCCTATGTGAAAAATAATGATTATCCCAAGATCCTAAAGTTAATGTTGAAATAAACAGATGATATAGTATCAAAAACCAGCTAAGATGGGAATACCGTTGAGTCAAAGCTTTCCAAGGAAAAGCTGTTAGTTCCCAAGATGTCATGGAAGAAAGTTTTTGAAGTTTCATCTAATATACTGTCCAAAGCCTGTATGACTGTTACATGAAAGTGTTGACAATCATGTTATCAAAACAGAAGTTGTTGGTAGAGGAAGTAAATCCTTCTTTATTCTTTCTATTGCATGATCAGATTGTTAAAAATAAAATAAAAATAAAAAAGTTTGCTACAGATAAGGCAGATGCATATTTCTGCATATATACTTTGAAAATGTTTGATTCTAGAAATATGGAATGAAAATAAAAGCTAATGCATAAAATTAAGATAGACTGTATTTCAGATAAGAAGTAATAGAATTACAGGAGTACACCAACTAGATTTCAGGGAGGGTTTTGGGCATCTGCACATGCAAACATCAAAATGAGTCCAGTTACAGAGAAAGAACACGGGGCATGTGACTGTATTAATTTAAGATAGAATACCTAAAGAAGTTAAATGAGGACATGACCATGCTATTCAATCTAATGCAAAAATTGTGGGCTTTGGTACTTTATGGTCAAGTTTTTTCTTGTTGCTTGTTTCCGGGAGAGCCTAGACTCAAAGGTGTGTCCCATCTTGGTTTCTGATATTGGGTTTGTTTGTTTGTTTGTTTTCTGATAGGGTCTGGGTTTTTGACTCAAGCTTGCCTTAAGTAATATGTATGAGTTTTTTTCAAAGATGTGGAAATACTAGTTCTGTTCTTTTGCTAGTAGCTATCATTTTTCTTAAACATAGCATTTTAGCATACAATAATTTAGAACTGCAGTGGGTATCTGTAACCCCACCAAATTTTATTCATAAATGCAGTTATTCCAGAATAAGGCTGCATTTTTCTCAGTGAACATGTATGGAAAGCAGTCTGGATTTGTACTTTATTGTAGGTTATACATTCATATATGTATATATATTATTTAAAAATTGATACCCCCTTTTGTAAAGGATTATATTTCAGTGCAGCTAAGTCTGGGAATGTAGCAACAGTGGTTTTCATGTACCAACTGTTCTTATTCAATGATACGAACCACAGAGATTTATATTTTTACTGGGTATGTTATTTATAGAATTGAGTGATGTTTGTTTCTCCCATAGTTTGCAGACTTTATCCATGTAAATACTCAATTCTACTACTTGGCTCTGTCAGATTTAAATTTTTCTATAAGTTGAGGATAGTCCATTGTAACTGTGCATTTCTGTTGTCTACCTGATTCTTCACAAATCTGAAAATTCAGTTTGTGGAGGGCTAAGTTTTAGTCTGATTACATCAGGTTTCCTCCTGCTCTATACCTGGTATTTTTTTTAGCTAAACACAGAATTTAAGTTGTGGTGGTTACACCCTGCTGGGCAGCTAAACACCACAACTGCTCTGTCACCCCCTCTCCTCAAAAGATTCAGTGGAGAAGGTATGACAGAAAAAATAAAAACAGCTCACAAGTTGAAATAAGGATAATTAATTAAAGGGAAAAGATGTTATCTTCTTCCCATCAACATGCGATGTTTCCAGGGAAGCAGGGCCTCCATACATGTAGCAGTTGTTTGGGAGGACAGATAATGAGAACCCCACCTTCTTTTCCCTTTTCCACCTTTTATTGCTGAGTGTGACATCACATGGTATGGGATATCCCTTTGGTCGGTTTAGGTCAGCTGTCCTGGTGATGTCCCCTCCCCACCTCTTGCCCACCCCCAGCCTGCTGGCTCTGGGGGGGCTGGAGGGAGTCCTGATGCTGTGTCAGTATTGCTTAGCAGCAGACAAAACACTGGAGTGATACCAGGGCTGTTCTAGCTATACGTGCAGAGCACAGCAGTGTATGGGCTGCTGCAGTGAAAGGTAACTCTAACCTAGCCAGACCCAGTACAGTTGTCTTTGCAAATCTGAATACTCCAGTTTTTCTTGAAATGATTTGATCCTAAAAATCATGCCTGCTGTCCTAAACTGTTGAAGAACCAATAGATTCTTTGAAGTGCTTCTAAATAATATATTAAAGCAGAGAAGTTAGTTTTTTTGTAGATCAAACAGTTGAAAAAGAAAGCTCACCCCTGCCCCAGTGATCAGCACTTTTTAAGATGGGAGTTTAGAGGTTGAAGTACACTTTTTCCAAGTGCATTTTGGAGTCCTACTTCTGTGTTTATTACAGATCTGAACTCTAATTTTGTATATCTGTTTAGTAACTGCTAAATGTTTGTGTCGAATGTGACTATACCATCACTGGGAATGTATGCAATTTGTTGAATAATACTGCATTGAGGGGTTGCGTTCTGGTTTTTAAATGGCAGTTTAATTGCCTTCAATGTTTATTTACTGATGATGTAATGATTGAGTGTATTGAATTTTTTTTTCTTTTAATAGAATGAGAACTGCTTGGGACAAAGTAAAATTGTATCATACACTCAACACTTCCTCCCCTCTCCCCCCCCCCCAAAACCAAAAAACCCTACAACCACAAAAAAGCAAACAATAAAAACAAAACAAAACCACTCATACCACATTAACTGTAGAGAAATCATGAACTAGACCAGACAGTAAGGTTTGGCCACAGCAGCATATTTACTCAGGAAAATACTATTCTTTTCTAGTAAGAATATTGCAGCTTTTCTAGGATTCAGTGACCAACTGTTGAAGCTTACCTTTTCAGATGGGTACTTAAGTGCTTTCTTTAATACAGTATTATGTTATGTATTTCATACTTACTGAAATATCTCTTCTGGTAGGTGCCCAGGACTGAATGTTTGTGGAAAAAAACAATACAGTACCTTCAGACAAAGCATTACATAATAAAAAAAAAAAAGAGTTGGTCAATGTTCTTGTGTGAACACATTTACATGAAGACTGGCAATATGAGCATTTCTATGTATGAAAGTGGGTGTATGCGTACGGCTGAACTGCAAGTAGGAAAAGATGAGCACTCCTTTCTGCAAACCTAGGTATCATACAGATGAGGTGAGCACCAGAGCTTCTGTGGGAGTGACATGTTGCTATTTTACTCCCACTTTGTATTTGTCCTGTCAAGATAATCTTTTAAAAGGGTAGTTTTCTTATTTTTATTTCAACTTTTAAAATACTTTTGTAGCTGATACTGACAATGTGAAGAATTAAATGTCTCTAATAACCAGGCATATAAGAATACTTTATCTATAACATTATTTTTGTGGAGAGGACAGGGTCTGCTGTAGCAGAAAGCAATGTACTTAAAACTCTTTATGAATGCCATGCTTTGAAGTGAGCCAAATCCTTGTCATAATTGGGTGGAATTATAAGTTTGTTATTTCGGGTACTTGAATAATTGCTTCTTTCAGAGTTACACATTGAAGATTTGAAATGGGAAGGAATAAACATCATCAACAACAAAAATCGTTTTAGTCAAAATAAAACTTCCATCCCCTAGGATGGTTGGCCTGAAGCTATCCCTGACTGGGTGTTACCAAGTTGCTCTTACAAAGAGAATTTGGTACTTTTCTCCCCACCAGTGTTCCAAACAATCTTCCTATGTGTCTGTCTCTAATGAGTGTTTCTGACAGATGAAGAAGTGAAATGCTGTTTTCTCATGCATAATGTGGTATGCAGTATTGCACACAGACCTTTAAATTTTCTGTAAAGGTTTTTCTCTGATCACTGCACTAAAATACCACCTTATTTACAATTAATTGGAAAAACTCCTTGTTGTCAAACTCTTCCAGCCAAGCACTTTAAATGTCATCAAAAAGAAAAAAAAAGAAGAAAAGTTTCATTCATTTTTTTTGGGTTCAGATTCACCTTCACCTGTTACCTGATTTAGTATCTTAGTGTTTGCATGGGGCTTAGAGGAAAAGGGTGACAACATCAAGCAATAAAACAGCTTGCAAGTCCTGGAAGGTTCAGAGAACTTCAGTCTCTCATTAAAGATCAGAGGAGTTGATGGCACTCAAAGGCAAACACTTAAAATTCAATTAAAAAAGAAAAAAAAACCACCATATAATTATGTTTTGGAAATCGCTGTTCTGTTCTCTGTTAAAACAAGTTGCAAGTAACTGAGTAAATCAGCGTTTTAGATGCTCCAGCATGCAAACTCTCAGATGGCATATGATCATCTTAATGGTCATGAACTGAGTAAGCAAGCAAGACATCCTGTTAAAACAAGTTTTTTGGGTTCTTGGGAGAGAAACTGAAACGTCATATGTTTCCACACACAAACATTAAACTCCCCATTGTTACATGTTTGACATCTTTTTTTCTTTGTTCCTTTTTTTTTTAAGTGACATAATATGAGGGAATATGAGGGATTTGGCATTGTTTTTTTTTTAATTTTAGTAATTGTATATTTGTAAATGGGGGAAAAATAATTTCAGAATTAAAATTGCATAAACCGTAGCAGGTAAGGTGACTGACTTCAAGTGCAACTGGAATAGATAAAAGTTTGGAAATTACATGATCAAACTTATGTCTTTGCATAACTTTACCCATCTCTGCAACAACACTAAGTATTTCCAGCCTGTGGATTTTCTAGCTTTGACAATCATGCTTTCTTTAAATTGTCTGTTACGCTTGAAAAACATACAGTATAGTAGGTCTTCACCATGCTTTTATTCATTAATGCTTTGTATTCTGTAACAATTTCAGCAAAAGCCTTTGTAGTAGACACGTAATGCAATTAGCTTTAAAAGAGCATAACAGGAACATCATGGATAATTCATTATCAAGGTGTTAGTAGTACCCAGATGGAAAATATATACTTGGCAAAAATGACCACTTGATTGTAAAGGAACTTGAAAATTTTTGTGTAGTTTGAGTTGCTGCGTACCTGCCTTTTCAAATTTGGCAACAGCTAGCAAAATCCCTTCTGAGGCCAGGTCCACCAGTGCAGAGAACTGTCTTTTAAGTCTCAGTAAAAACGTGTGTCTGTAAACACCTAGTGGTAAATTCACATTGATGGCTAGCTAAAATCCACCACACCACTCTCTTACTCTCCCCCCTCAAAGAGAAAGGGGGAGAAAATATGGTGGAAAGGGCTCAGGAGTTGAGATAAGGACAGGGAGATAACAATTATTTTAATAGGCAAAACAGACTTGGCATAGGGAGATTAATAAAATTTATTGCCTGTTACTAAGAGACTAGAGCAATGAGAAACTAAAAGCAAACTAAAAACACCTTCCTGCCCCATCCACTTTCTTCTACCTCCTTCCCCCAAGTGATGCAGGGGGTTGCAGGGAAGTGAAGAGGGCTGCAGTCAGTTCATACCACATTGTCTCTGCTGCACCTTCCTCCTCACTTTCTTCCATGTTCCAGTGTAGGGTCCCTCCCATGGGATGCCATCCTTCCAGAACTGATCCTATGTGGGCTTCCCACAGGCAGCAGCTCTTCAAGAACTGCTCCAATATGGGTTCGTACCATGGGGTCCATCAGTCAGAAGCAAGATCCAACATGGGTCCCCCCACAGACCTTCCATGGATTTGCAATTATGTCTTGATTTATAATCAAACCCTTAATATTTTAAAGTTAATTATAAAAGAACAGACATCAGTAATCCATGTAGGTGTAATATTAAACATACAACAGCTAATTTACTAGCATTAAGAATTAACCAAAAATAGCAAAGTAAATACTAGGATTTAAAAATTCAGCAAGCAAGAACATATTTTGTTTTGGACAGAGAGTCTGAGTTCAAACTCTGTATAAAATATTAGAAAAAAATTGCTTGCTATTATATAACGGTGTATTTTTTCCACTTTTTTTGTATGCACCATTGCATATAAAATTGCAGACAAATCTTCCTGATAGTTTTGTAAAACTATAAACAAGCCAAGCATATAAGTACATTAAAAATGCTATTCTATTAGAAAAGTGAAACTGCAATGTCATAGCAGGATATGGATTCAGTTATAAACTTGTATAAAAACTGCTGTTCTGTCTGAAACAAAGTGATCATAAATGCAGACTCTCATGTAAACAAATTGTGTGCAAGAGCTTTTACCCAGAAAGTGTGGTTACTTTTTAAAGCCATGTTATGTGATGTACTTATGCCTGATATTTAACTCTAGAGGTACAAATGCTACATTTAGAAATCTGCATAGAAACAAGGTTTTGTTAATTTAGTTCCTGGAGTTTGACAGCAAGTATTATTTTATTATTTTATTATTTATTTTATTATTTTATGTTATTCGAGGTACTAGAAGGGGAGGATTATGGCTGCTAACCTGAAAGAGAATTTTTATGTCCAGAATGAAGTTTTAGAATGATTCTGTTACAAGAGCAGTTGAATGATAGGACTGAAAGGTGTGGCTGAGCTGCTACCTGCTTTTTGTGTTTCTTGCTTGATGTCATGCCTAGGATCCCATAGCTTGTGGGAAAAAGGCAATGGATATAGGATCCTATACGTGTGTGTGTGTGTGTATCCATGAATATATATATATATATATTATATATATTTCCTCTCTCTCTATATATATATATAATAGGAAAAAGGTATAACATCCACACTGTACCACTTATTAGGTTGGCTCTTACGGCTTCTTAGAGTGATGCTCTTTTTTCATTCTTCCTCCATTTCTAGTTCACCACTGAATTAGATCGTTAACTGTGAAGAAAGTAGCTCTGTCGGAATCAGTCTAGAGGATGGGTGAACTTTCTCTTCAGCCTAAAAAATGCAATAGCAAAGCCCAGGTGTCAAATTAATCTCACATGGGAAGATTTACAGGAGAATTATTGTTTCTGGGAGCAGAACATTATTCTGGCCAAGATGGCATTCTCCTTTGGTATTCAAAAGCCAGACTGGGAGCTCCCATTCTCTATATTTATGCTTTCTGAAGCAGCCGAATGCACTAATGAAGCTACTTTGTGAAGGATTTTTATCATGTTTTTGTCCTTTTTAAGTCCTGACAGAGCTTTTCCAATTCCAAGGCAAGTGGACACGTTAATATTCTCTTTTTAATATGGAAGGCCATTGAAAACAATATTTTAACATTCATAATTACTGTAAAACTGTAGCTTTATCAATTTGTAGTAAGTATCTCCAAATAATGATTTAAATGCAATAAAGTAAAATTCTTACATGCTGAATTTTGCCTTTTCGTCAGTATGAGACAAAGCAACTGGAAATTAAAATTGTATGTACCAGAGACAGAAAGATACCCCAGTGCTATTATTGTGGGAAGCATTAAATATGCGGAGTTTCAGAAGCGATGAAAACACAAGCCAATATACTTTGTTACAGAATGTGTATATAAGATATCTAAGTATATATATAAGTATATATCTTAATAATTGGGAAATAATAAAATGGGAAAGGAGGAAAAGAACTGAACTTGAAGGATGTCAGCAGTCTTCACTACCTTAATTATATTCTTCCATGTGTGTAGAGGAGAATTTTGCAAATAATGTATCTTAAATGCAAATGTTAAATTTCTATTTCTCTTCAACTAGAAAACTGCTTTATGGCTGTCACTTTTGTAAGGTAATTATATGTATGGTTGTGGGACTTTTTTTTTTTTAACTTATATTCATACAGTCCCTTGGTGTAAGCATTGTCATAATGTAAAGTATTATTATTTGGCTATTCCTCTACAAATGAGAAACCACATACGTGTCTTAGGTGTGCTAAAGCAAGTTGCATTGTACATTCTTTCGTAGTGACGAATCAGATGAAGTTAGTGTCTTCACTTTCTTAAACAAAATTCTAACTAAAAAAAGGAAAGCAAGCAGTAATGGTTACCTAGAAAACTTTATGAACAAATATGAACAACTGAACTTTAACGCTATGGTTGTTTTCTAGAACCACAGAATGGTTAAGGTTGGAAGGGTTCTCGGGAGGTCATCTGGTACAAGTAGCTTGGTTGGACCCTTACTCAAGCAGGGACAGCTACAGCAGGTTACCCAGGATGGTTTTTGAATATCTCCAAGGAGGGAGACTTGTGTTTGAGCTTGTGCCCCTTGCCTCTTGTCCTGGCACTGGGTATCACTGAAAACAGCCTGGCTTGGTCTTCTTTGTACCTTCAGGAATAGACATTGATAAAGAAACACCCCATCCCATATCCCGCCCTGAGCCTCCTCTTCTCCAAGCTGGAGATGAACCGTCCCAGCTCTCTCAGCCTTTCCTCACAGGAGACGTGCATTGGTCTATTGGTCATTGTGGTGGCCCTCCATTGGACTCTTTCCGGTACGTTCATGTCTCTCTTCTACTGGGAGCCCTGGAACTGGATACAGTATGCCAGATGAAGCCTTGCCAGTGCTGAGTAGGGCAGAGGGGGGAAGGATTACCTCTCTTTACCTGCTGGTGATACTTAAACTAATGCAGCCAAGTATGCTGTTAACATTTTTAGTGACAAGGGACATTGCTGGCTCATGTTCAGCTTGGTGTCCACCAGGACTCCCAGGTCCTTTCTGCAGAGCTGCTTTCCAGCTGGGTGACCCCCAGCATGTTCTGGTGCCTGGGGTTGTTCCTTTCCAGGTGCAGGTCTTTGCACATCTCCTTGTTGAACATCTCCTTGTTGAACTTCATGAGATTCTTGTGAAATTGCTAATTAAAATCAAAAGTTTCTGAAATGGACAGCTATCTGGCAGATATCAGTATAAAAATGTAACATACAGCTTCACTTCCAGAGAAAACCAGGGTATAGTTTCTGAACAAAAACTTTATTATATAGAAGCTGACCTGTTATTTATGCTTTTACAAACACTAAATCCTACGTAATTTTTGAAGCTTGCTTACCAATTCACTTATGCAGGTGGAATTACCAGAATAACAATGTCATATTGCTGCTTGAAAGTGTTTTTATCTATTTTTTTTCTTTTGCTGAATAAGAGGCAGGCATCTGCGATGATATGTTCTGCATTTGTTCTTAACGTGCCACTTGCAATTTTAAGGAAGATTAAGAGATTCCGTCTGTCCCATCTTCTCACATGCTGTATTCTTAAAAAGGAAATAGAAAAGTTCTTCTTATGATCCTAATGTATCTGACTGCTTAGATTTTTGCAGACAAATCTTCAGTCGCTGAAAACGGTTGTAGTTTCACTACATTTTCGTGCTGGCAGAATATCTGTATCATATGGGTTATGTGCTTTGTGAAGACAAAAAATAAAGGGAAGATGAAAAAAGATAACACTGTGTATGCTGGAGGAATGGGAATGAAAATTGGTTATTAAGGAAGTGTCACAAAATTAAATGATATCAGTGTTGGTTTTTACATTCATGTCTTCGAATTCACTTCAGATATATAGCTTGATGGATGCGTATTTGTATAGATAGGGAGATTAATTTTTATTTGAAGAACTTATTATGTTGCTCAAAATGCAAAAACAGCCTCCAACTTGACATGATTAGCCATGCTGTTGTCTGGTTATTCTGAATGAGACAATGAGAAATACGTATTTGCACCACAATATTTCATGTCGCCATCCCTTATCCCCACCACCTCCCCAAAAACATACTCAGAGGTTTTTTTTTGAGCATGTTATCAAGATCCTTTAAGTGAATAGTAGACATAAATTCAAGATCATTTCTGAACCGTGATGTTAAACTGCTCTTGCAAATAAGTAGACTGTACTTGGGGTGGTATGGTTCTGAGGGGGACCTGGGTGCATAGCAGGTTGCCTGGCACTTACTATGATATTCTAAAAGTGCATGCTTGAATGTCAGTTTTATGAAAGGAAAGTATGAAAAATGTTGGAGTGTGATTCACAGAAAAGATATCTTGATTCTTTTGAAGCTAATGGAAATAATGTCATGGATTTTAGAGAACAGACTTTTTTCCATATTTTCTTTAGATTTGTTAGAGTGACAGCCCAACTCAATCAATATTCTGTCTGCCCTAAATATTAATAATGACAGTTGTGCCAGGTTTTCATAATGGAAGACTGTGATACTGACTTCAGGGTAAGAAAGTTGTCTAGAAAGCTTCTGGGGGATTGTGTTACTATAAAGCATGATGCAAGCTGTGTGACATGGGAGCAAGCTGTTGGAAGTAGTTCATTTAAATCACTGAACAGTTAGATTGTGAAGTATAAATCCTTCTCTATTTTCTTATCTTTCATTGTTATTACTTACAAATCTAAGGTTGCAAAGTTAAATTTCTGTGGAGGGTCCATAAGATAAACAAAAACAAAATAATGTTAGATGAGTGAATTTTATTCCATGTGTTAAATTCTATTAAGATGTGGCTTTTCACAGTCTGATTAGAATTTTAAATATGCTTGGGAATTGAGAAGAAAAATGAAGTAGTTGCATTATATTAAAAAAAAAAAAAGTCTCCAGAGCAGCTTCTTAGAGACAACATTTTGCATTTTGACCTTGAAGCAATAAAACTGCTATTAATGAAGTACTATAATACAATACAGTGTGTAACAAAGCAAAACCAGCAAAAGAATTAAGGAAACAATTAGGTAAAAGGACAACACTGATAGTAGTCAAACATGAAGATCTATTAAGTAGAAATTATGTTGTTGTTTTTTTTTTCCTATAGTATAATTAATTTTAAGATTGTAAGATTTTATTTTGAATCTGTTCTAAGTTAACAGGGAAATAAAAGATTGATTGCCTAGAACCACTGGCAGCTGGAAATTTTATGAAGTATTTCCAAATATTTCTGTAGCTGTTGTTTTAGATTCCAAAATGCCCCAATTTAGTATCTTGTTATATTCGTATTATATATATATATATATATATATATATAAATACTAAATACACATAAATACTAAATACACATAAATATTTCTTACTAGCATTACAGCAAACGATGCAAGATTGTGAAATGAGAAGCAGATCAATGACTACATTAAATAAAAACGAAAAACTGTCGAAGCCTGGAAATTTATTATAATGAAGATCATTCCAATGTCTCTCTGAGAATAGACAGAATGTGTAAAAATTCATCTATTCATAGATGTTCATATAGTTGTGAACAGGGAGAGTCCCTCAGGTTCACGTGACTGAAGTTAATATTGATTTGGCTACCAACATAAAGTTAGTATTTTTTAATATTTAGTATGTTTAGATTAATATTGCTATTTTAAGTTTGAATTAAGAAGACAAGAAAATAGCTGTTGTCTATCAATTAATATGTTCCCTAATGAACTTGGTTTATTTGGGAAACAAAGGTATTGAAATAACATCATGGTTTAAACATAATGTTAAATACATCTCACCTCTTCTACCTCACTGTTGTGCAGATAGTTCATGGGAATAATGCATTTCATAGTGTATTCCTTAAGAATTGCTTCTGCCTTAAAATAACTGAACTATTCTATACACTTTGTGTAGTCAGCAAAATAACTGTATATTTTATCTTAATCTTTTAGCTGTTTTGAATGTTTGAATTAGAACTTGGAACAATATACTTCATATTGCTTAGAGATGATAGTTGGGATACCAGTTACTCAGAGGTTGCGTTTCATTCATTGTGTGTCTAGTCATTGTAGCAAAAGCAGGTAAGGTGACTTGGATGATTTTGACCAGTGTGAAGACTGCTTGATCAGTTAAGATGACAGCCTTTGCTATGAGTTCTGAGGGCATCAAATTCTCTAGGTATTTTAAGGTGAGTCACTGAGAACATAAGGTAAGGATGCATTTGGTAACATTGGGATATTCTATAAATTTTTTGTTACGTTTTTAACTTATTTTTTCCCCTACTCATACTTGTATAAACTTTGAAAGCTAGAAATCATTTCTGTCATAATTTTTATTGATATCTGTACTGAATTTAGGCTATTATATTTATTTCTTTAGCCACAGGTGAAAAATAAGAGGCTAAAAAATTTGATATGTGCAGAAGTAGTTCAGTGTGTATTATCAGCTGATGTATACTTTGTGGTCTGTGTTCAGTATATTTTCTTGTAAGAAAGGTATTAAGCGACAAGACAATTATTTCTACAATGTTTAACCAACAAATAACTTCTAAGTAGGTTCCTCTCCAGAGCTTTTCTCCTATGCAGAGTAAAATATTGTTTCTGTTGAAAAATTCAAAGGGGAGATAAGAGCTGGGCAAAAGATGTACCTCTGATTTAACAGTCCATATGTTTTGCCAATAGACTTTATTTGAAAATTCCTTAATGTGGTGTTGAGAATTATGGGATTCTGCAATATATCCTTCTTCGACTTTGTGAAGATTGAGTGGTCAGGTCTGTTTTTACCAGGTTGGTTACAAAAGCTTTTAAAAAAACTCTTTCCAAATCATCTCAAGTTTGTGCAGCATGTTGTCCCACTCAATATGGTACTGCTGTGTTTATACTTAGTGAGTTTGTACTCACTACTGTGTTGCTACTCAGCTCTTGCACTTAGAGTGGAATCATCAACATCATGTTTAAAACAAACTGTATGTGAAGCCATGGTACTACTTAGCTGTTTTTGTTTTCCAGGAGACCTCAAATAGACAGCATACTTAGCAATGCTGTCAACATCTGTAACATATTTGGTCAAACTGGATGATGTTAAGTCCCTTTAAATGTATTAAATGAGAAATGTGTGCATTAATCCATTGCATACAGTAATGGATTTCCAGATGCTTTTTGACTGTGTGGAGGATTATATATGAAGTCCCAAGTTTTCAATATCAGTGTAACCATCAAGAGAAGAGCCACAAAGAAGCAAAAGATGGCAATGTTTGTTTCTTTATTAGAACATTATTTAATATGCAATCTTAAAGTCTTCTGAGGATTTAAGCAAGGAAATAAATAACCACATGCACACACAAAACCCACCAATACAATGCTCCAGAAAACCTGCTTTTGTTTGTTTGTTTCCCTTTGGAATCTTTTAGATCTCTTTTTACGGTGTTTTATTACTTGTTCAGAAAAAAATACGAAACCATGATGGCCCATGTTTTGAAATACAAAGTAGCTGTGAAACTAGTGGGCAGCAAGCCAACTTGTCCTTTTTTATTTTTTATTTTTTTCTGAGAAGCTTACAAGTTTTTGTAGTGGTTATTTAATATTAAAGGAGAGGATATGATTTTGGTAATGGTTAATCTCAAATACTTCAGTTATATAAAAGTAATAAAGCAAATATTTCAGTTATATGAAAGTAGTAAAGCATCATGGAGACACAAAGTTCTTGCTTGCAAATGTGGGTGTTGAATAAATATTAAATTAGTGCTGATTGTGAGTGTAAGTTCATATACTGAACACTTCACCAAGCATTTTCTTATTACAAAATATTACTGGGGGGAACTTCTCTGTTGATTCTTCATATTTTTACCTTAAAAATTTAAAATTAAAATCAATAATTATATTGTAGTTTAACTTCATAACACCTCTTAAAGGCAATAATTGTGAACCTTATGTTGTCATCCTCAGGAGATATTCTCTTTAGAAAGAGAAATGTGTTTTTCCTAGCCTTGCTTTATTTTTGTTAAGTCAAGCTTGAACCTTTTGGGGTCTAGCGTATTCAGGTGATTTCAAGTTGGAGATCAATTATGTCATCAGTATTCAACTACTTTATTTCACAGAAATTTTATTCTTGAATAAGTTTGTAATGGGAAGGTATTTTCAGGTCTGCATGGAACTGTTGCTGAAGATAATTCACTAAATAAATAAAAAAGCTAAGTTTTGCAAACATTAAGACAATGTCACTTTCTGATTACAGTCGAACATTGGAGGTAAAAGATCTTTTTTTAATAACTTCAGCAAAATATCCCATTTCTAGGGCACACCTGTAACATAACAGTGTACTACTAGGGACAGTGGATTAAATTAATCTCTTGTGCCTTCTTAAAGTCACTGTTCAGGAACTTTCTTCAACAAACCATTTATGCACTGTTTAGGTTTGCTTTTCAGATTTGTCTTTTTTTTTTTCTTCTGCTGTTGAATTACTAGTGGTACAGGCCTATTTTCTGTTTACTTCAAATAAAATGTGTAGTGAGGGTAGCTATGTAGAGTTGTGATGACCAGGATTATTCTTGAAGTAAAGGATTATTACTCTACTGTATTCCTCTTTGGAAGGACCAAAGGGAACACAGACTGGAGAAGCCCTTCCCTACTGTTTTATTCCTGATGCAGCTGAAAATCTTGAAATGTAATGGGGGGAAAAAAAAATCCACAACCTAGAAACCCAGAGTATAGTGCATTTCTTCAACAAATTTTCAGACAATTTTAAATACTTTTAATTATAATCTGAAACGATTAAAATTCTAGATTTTTGAAAAACTACTTCTGTTTTCCCCCTGGAAATTGGTGGGCTTTCCCAGATTTTATTTTTTTTCCTTGTAAAAGTTACTTGGGAGTCTTAGACAAAGCTGTATATATGCTGTGATTATGTAGATCAATTTTGACACAGTAAATAACCTTTTCCTGACATTGGTACTTACTTGTAGTGAAGTCACTTCCATTAATTTTAAAAGGGATAACTTTTTTTGGCTTCCATGTGATATGTAAAGGATGGTTCTCAAGCTTGAAAAGGTGATGACTAGGGAAGAAGGAATGCAAGCATACAAAATCATGAATTGTATGTAGAGGGTTAATGAGGGTTATCTGTTCACTCTCTCTTCCAATACAAAACAAAACAACAACAACACGTGTTGAATTGGTGCTTCAGGACAAACAAAAAGAGCTAGTTCTTCATGTGTCAGCAGTTTTGTAGAGCTCCTTGCTGAAGGGCTTTGATGCAGGGAGCTGTGTAAACTTCAGGAGATTTTGGAACAACTGTAGTTGCTCGTGCAACTACATCTCAACTGAGAGAGCCTAAAAGGCCATAAACTTAAAAATTCCCTGTAGTTAAATTATTTGGAAGGCTGTGAGAATACAAACACAGAAGTATCCACTATGTACCCTGTTATCTTCCTAGGATGTCTGGGAAAGCCTCAGTTAGATCTCAGGAAAGACAGACCTTTGGGCTGAACCCCTACAGCTGGTTCCTGTGCTACACGTTGTAATGTGACTGGAACGTGAGCAGCACGAACAGTAAATCATTACTGTTATTAAGACTAGAAGAGTGACTGGGGGTAAGGGTACTATAGTGATCTTACATAAATACAATACGAAATGTCAGTGCTGGAAAAAAGCTAGGGCACTATGTGTGTCTTCATGAACAAGCTAGGATCTTTAGCTGCCACTTTGTATCACAGTATTACAGAGATTTTTAGGATCTGTTCTTACAGCTACACTAATCAGTATAAATTCCTCTTTACTATGAAGACTGCTTTAGATGAATTTATCTGTATGGCAAGGATCACTGAAAATTTAAAGGAATCATCTGGGGAGCAAAGCTTTATTTTCTGGGGAGTGAGAACTGCAGCACAGCTGTGGCGATCATTTTTTCAACACTTGCTTACAACAGCAAGTTTTATATTCCTATGTAAAATCTAGACAGTGTTAACATTTTAATTGATGTTTTAAGTCCAGTCTAATAAAGAAAATAATATATTCTCTCCTTCCACTCAGACACTGAGTAGAGATACCAAGATACTTGATTCTTGACCACTTAAGTGTTCTTTCAGCTTCCACTCATCTGTTTCAACTGGATGAAAGATTTTTAAGTATTTATAATTTACTGAACCCTGAGACTTCCATCTTCACACCAAGTGGGGTAGAAATTGAGCAAATATGCTTAAACTTCCTAGAAAAGAAGAAAGTCAGATTGAGTGTCTGAAATTCTTACAACTGTAAGAATTGCTCTTGTTCTGTGAAGTTCCCAAAGATAAACAATGTTGAGTAATCACCATTCCTATCTGTTGAGCTGAGGTTCAATTATCAAAAAAAAAAAGTTGCTTTTCAAATCTGGTGACTGAAGTATTTAATATCACTGGGGATATGGGGATATAGAATGTGCAGTTGTGCATCATTAGCGGCTATTAAATCTAATACAGAGTTTACTCAGTGAATCAAAGGCTGTTTAAAATCATAAGTGAAATAGTTCATGGACAAGAAACCGAAGCCAAAGTACTAACTTGACTTTAGTTTTGCAAAATTTAGTCACAGTAGATGGGGATGGTGAATGTTTCTTGGGTACCATGTGTGCCCTCAGAAATGTAGGATATTGAAAGTGAATGTATAACCTTCAGAGAATGTTGTTGTTGTTTTTATTATTATTTTATTTATATTCAAGTGACTTTTAAATACAAAGTAAAAGTAAGTAACTTGTGGCAAACAGCAAAATAGTTAGCACAGCTTCAGGCACCAGTCCCAAAAATCCATGAAAACATTGGGACCGTGAGTGCTAAAATGTTTGTTCCATAGCAAATATTTCACAAAGAATGTTGTTTTATTGTGCTAACTGGATTCACGTTGCTGAATAATCGTATATGTATTTTAAGCAAATGAAATATTCGTCTCTTATATATGCTAATACTTTACCATTCCAATGATCAAACTTTGAATGTATCTACTACAATAGGTACCACAATAGTGGTGTTACTGTCAGTCCATTCTCAGCCATTCTAAAATCTCAGTGTAATTTCAGCATATTCTCATGTTACAGATAGTGCATCAATCTAATACTAGCAATAACATCGTTCCACATTTTGCAGTAAAATCTGAAAGCAGAAGAGATCAGGTTCTTGGCTATTTCTCTAGAGAACTTGCAGCTCATGCATAGTGTTCACAGGTATCATTTAGGAGCTGCTAAGTGTTAATTGGAATATCTTAAAGGAAGCAAGAACTTGTCTGAAGAATAATTAGATGAATTAATGAAGTATCAAAGATAACTTGGCACTATCACATGGAGAATGCAAATCCATTGTTCTGTTAAAGATAACATGATACTGTTGGTATGTTTGTTAGGTGTGCCATGATTTCAGAGATTCACAGCACATTCCACTTTCAAAAAGTTAATTTACTTCCATGGTTAATTCTAGAGACTATGTATTATGTGATTATAACATGCATGTAGGAAGAATGTTGGTGATGACAGGGAATAAAAAATATTCTTGTAAAGAAGCTTTCATGTACAAGAAATCTGCAAACGCAAATTCATGAGCCAGCACAGCATTTACCGTACAGGGTGTGTAAGTATGAGATGAAAGAGAAAATGTTTCTGATGTCAGTAGGTTAAATGGGAAGCTTGCATGCATTAGTATCTTTGCACTTAACACTTTTTATTTTTTAATCAGTGGTTCTTCAGGTCAAATCTCTTAGCCTGAATCACCTATAGATAGCTAAAACATCCATAAGTATTTAAAACTTTCCAGATCCCTTTGTAGTTTCCAGTATGGTTCTGCTAAAGCCAGACAAATACACAGAGGATTTAGGCCAAAGTCACAGCTCACAAAATTGTCACAACATTCATCATGTCATTGTTAGCCAGTTAATCTCTGGTCATCTAAAGCGTTTTGAGCTAATATATCTCAGACATCTTACAACATTGTCTTTTAGATCAAGTAATGCTGTTGCATTGCAAGACAATGTTTAAAGCTGTGTTTTCTGCTGGTGAAATGTATGTAGTTCTTTCAAAGGTGGTGAATCACATCTAATAAAATGACAACTAGGTAGTTCTTTAATTTGAGCTGGAAAAGTGGATTTCAGTTTTAGCAGGAGAACTCTTTACAGCAACCACAATAAACCAAGTTTGCCACTGCATGTGAAACATGGAAACGATGTGGTAGAATTCAGCTAAGCTGACCATCAGGATACTGGTCAACTGAACTACCTGCACTTTTACCAGATTCTAGAAGAACGCAAGATTTTTACATTATTAAAAATGCTGTTGCACTTAAGATTTTTTTCTTAAAATACTCTCTATAAAGTTTTTTTCTTTTACATTTCAAAAATTATGTAAAATTCTTCAACGTGTCAATTAAAAAATGCAAAACTTTAGTTCTAGCACAGTTGTAACACAATTATAAGTAAAGTTTCCCTGATTTCCCTGAAGTTTCCAAAATGTTTCCCTAATTCAAACACCTAAACAAATACAGGCAACCACCTTGTGTAATACAATTACTAAAGTGGAACTTAACAAATAAGAGAGCATCAGGTAGAGAATCCAAACTAAACCATCCCAGTATCATGTTGTTTAAGAAAAAACCTGCCAGTATCAGATATGTCTGGTCTGCTCCTCCTCCTTTACCCTTCAAGAAAATAAATTCTCATATATACAAATTTCCCTATGAAACTATTTCTGCGTTAAATAAATCACTTGCATTAGTATTGCAATTCAGGAGATGTGACAAGTGATCTTGCATCAGACCAGAGTAACTGGAAGCAATGGCAAGTGGAAGTGACAACTCCTGCCAGCCTATAGCAGTGCAGTAGTGTTACCTCCCAGTAACAAGGACAATAATGTGTTTCATGCTTGTTAGTGCCTCCTTTAAATTTTTTAACTCTGGTTTGATACAGAGTAAAAGTGGTATTAAATGCTATCCACAGTAATGTCTTATTCTAACATAAGCTGAAGAAGCCTGAATTCAGATTAATTTTGCCCTCAAGTTTTGTGACTTCATTGTCACAAAACATTCTGGCATTACACTGGTACATAATAGGCCTAACAATTCTATTCAAGCTGGAAAGCAAAGACTGATATTGCAGTATCCTGTGACACAGCACCTTGTAAACTTACCACATTATGATAATGTGCATGGAGCATATTCTTTGTTATGAACAATTTTTATTGTTTGTGCATTACTGCAAAGGAGAATTATTTGAAGAAATTTTGAAGGAATTGTTTATGTCAAGGCTCTCCTAGAGAGAAGGATCAACAATGGAGTAAATAAATGGGGTACTGCCAGCTGTTTAATGGGCAGGTCAGAAATGGTAACCTCTCTCGAGCAATGGGAATATTTAGACAACAAGGAAATCAACAGTAGCAGCAAACAGCTGCTTTTTGAAGCTGTATTACAAGAAGAGCCTGTGGTCCAGGTGGTGAGCTAAGAGAATAACCTTTTGACCGGGAAGTGCATTTACTGTTTTTAAATTACATTCACATTCATCAAACCTATGCAAGAAAGCTTGTGATTCAGAGGTGAGTCAATAAAAGAAGAATACGAAGCTCAAAACTGTATGTATAGATCCAATGTGGAAGCACGTCCTGATCATTGTTTACCAGGTTTTCCTGCATCAGTTATGGTTTTCTTAGTGACTGCTTTCCAAATCTTGCAACCTTCCCAATGTATTTTAGAAAAAAATATATATATTTACCAACTTTTGTTTTTTATGAGACCAGTGAATTGGTCTCATATGAATATGAGACCAGCTGAAGAGGATTAAAGATCCTGTTCCAGTTATGAATCCTTTTCTCTCCTTTTTTTTCTTCCCCCTCCTGAGTAGTGGTTGGTTTTGTGGTGTCTTTTTGTTGTTTGTTTGTTTCAGGCTCAGTAAGGTCAGGGTTATTTAGCTTCCACTTGGCCTCCTCCTTTGAACAAGTAATCCACATTTCAAACACATTACAGAGCCTGGCTCTGATGGAAGGCGTGGAAGAGAAAAACAGAATTCCAGCACATTACTCTGACTTGACTGCACTGATTACAGGACAGGCATGAACAAAACACTGCCATGCTCTTGGGAAGACAGCTTCTCCATATGGAGTACCGCAGCCAGTGCTTTGCTCACTTAACAGTTGTCTCTGATAAGTGATCAGGAACTACTGTATCTCTGAACAGCAGCACAATAGGGTGAATTAAAAAGCAAACAAACATTTACATATAAGTGGTTAACAAACTTGTGAAAAAGTTTCTTGATTTCTGTGATTTTAGTGTAGGTAGAGTGCGTACAGTAACTGAGAAATGTAGTCGTCTTAGCAGTAGTTAACCTTTAACTAGTAGGTAAGGAACAATAACATTGAATCTACTTGTCAAAAAATTATAATTTATATCTAAATTGAGCATGCATTGTGAAGAGTAAGCAACAGATGTTACTGTTAAATTAGTATCTATTTGGATTTTTACCATAATTTGTTAGGTATTCACTTAAGGTAATGTTTTTTAAAGCATGGAGATGTGGTTGGGCTCTGGGGAAGTCATTCAGATTTCTCTTTTGTCATTTTAATTGGCTGTTAGGTCACAGATATTTTTATTTTAGTAGTGTCCTGGTTTCAGCTGGGATAGAGTTAATTTTCTTCATAGTGGCTGGTATGTGCCGTGTTTTGTATTTAGGAGAAAAATAATGCTGATAACATTGATGTTTTAGTTGTGGCAGACCAATGCTTACACAAAGCCAAGGACTTTTCTGCTTCTGGTGCTGCCCTGCCAGTAAGGAGGCTCGGGGTACCCAAGAAGCTGGGAGGGGAAAGAACCAGGACAGCTGGCCCAAAGTGGCCAAAGGGATATTCCATACCATATGGAATCCTGTGAGACAACAAAAACTGGGAGGGCTGGCTGTCTGGAGGGACTGCTGTCTGGGCATTGGTTGGCAGGTGGTGAGCAACGACATAATATATCACTTGTTTTATATTTTAAAAAATTATCCTTATTATTATTATCATAATTATTATTTTCCCTTCTGTTTCTGTTTTCCCTATTAAACTCTCTTTATCTCAGTCCATGAGTTCTTACTTTTTTTTTCCTTCTGACCCTCTCACCCATCCTCCCATCCCAGTCAAAGTGCAGGAGGAGTGAGCAAATGGCTGTGTGATACTTAGCAGCCTGCCAGGTTAAACCACAACAAATAGTTAAACTAGAAAAGCAATAACCTATCATCAAAATGTGGGTTTTTTCTTTTTTTCTAATTATAATATCTGAATTCTTTTAAGAGTACTGTTCAATTATTGTTTTACTGCTGCAAGTAAAACTGCTTAGTATAAATACTAAGTTTATTTTAAAAGAGAAAAAAATATTAACAGGCTAAAGACAGGAGGGAAACCCTCAGACAACCAAACTGAGATTAGAACTGTTCCAAAAAAAATAAGAAATGGTCTTGAGACCTATTTATTTATTTATTTTATTGCGTAGACACATTAGTTTAAGTAGAAAAGGGGTTGTCATTCTGTACCTCTGTTAATATACTTTCTCTATTATTAATTTCATCAGTTAGACTTTTTTTGGAAGCACACTAATGGAGGAAAATCTTGCTGCAATTTGAGATTAAGACATGTAGTCTACAGACAGTCATAACAGTGTAGATCAGTCTACAGCCATTTGTGGAAGAAATGGTGCATGAACAATAAAAATTCACAGAGGACCTGTGAAGAGAAAATGACTTTCTTGCTGGAAAATGAAAGCAAGGGAGAAGTTAGAAATGTGTTTGAGACATATGAGGTTGAACAAGTTTTTTTTTCTAATATAGATAATTTTTCCATTTATTATTAAGGTTCTATGAATTTCCCAGAACTATTTCTTCATAAGAATGACAATCCCACTTCAACATTTCCTGTCCCCAATCTGTTTTTGAGTAGATTCTCATCTTTTAAGTGAATTATGGTTTGTAAATTTTTGTTGTGTATGGCTCTAAAAAATGAATAATAGACATAATTTGTCTAAAAGTGAAACTGCAGCTGCAGATATAAGTAATAGAAAATCTGTGTTATGGCACAATGTTTCACTTTTTTTTTTCGAGAGAACCTGGAACACATTGGGGTCTTTGAGTCAGCTGAGACACAGATGGAGCCAGTCAAATGTGGAGTATAGCTAGTATTCCTCAGTTATATTTTCAGTCTATTTTCTAGTCAATACGTTTCACAGAAAAAAAAAAAAATGATGATAGCACTGATTGTAGTGCCCTTCCTGCAGAAAGCAGAGATGATGGAATATTTCCATGGTGAATTAAAATGCACACAGTGCTGAGAAATGAAAATGAATTAAGGCAAATTCAGTAACTTCATTTTAAAAACAACTGCGAGCTTTAATTGTCATAAATTCAGAACTAATTAAAAACATGTTGACAAAAATTGAACCAACAGCTTGTCATTTTCAAATCTAAGTGAAATGCAAAGTGCTGAGAATAAATTACCAGGTCTGAATTCAGCTCTTAAGTTTAGTGCTTCTGCTACATGTAGGAGAGTATCGGGGGGGGCGGGGGGAACAGTATGAAATATCAGAAAATATTTTGCTCCGTGTGACCTGGAATTGGTGCCTAAACTTTCAAATCTGAAGACTTTTTACAATAACTGGATCCAGATGTGTGTCTCATTCATATCTTAACTCCATGCTGTGTGAGACTTAGTCATGATCTCCTGTCCTCCCTCACACCATGTAAGAAGAAAATAAATCTGGGGTTGTTGACTGTAATATGTAGTTCCTAGGAGGTCCAGATAGGTCCCTAGTCTGGTTTATTAAGGGAACAGAACCACAAGATGTGCTGTGGCATATAACGTCTCCCCTCAGTATGTTCCCATCTGCTCTGATAATAACTATATATAATATAATGTAAAAAGAAACATTCAACTCCACAGAGGTTAACTATTTTATTTCAGGATTGATCAATTACCCTACCATACCTTCATATGCTAATATAATTAACCTAGTTGAATGTAAAAATAATGGTCTTCCAAGGAACAAGAGGGTGGACGCATCTTCTAGGTCACATCTTCAAAATATGGACAGAAAAGTTGGTGTACATGAGCTTGTGTTACATCTATCCCATGGCTGAAATGTTCTAGCACTTAGTTACTCACATCTTTCTGCTCAGGAAGAAGATAAATCTAGAAGCAAATTCAGCACTGATGTGTACATACTTAAAACATGGCACAGATGCTACAAGGTGATTAATTGCAAGTTTCAAAAATATGTTTAGGGATTTTACTTAGTTGAGGTGGTTGTTCTTGCATGTCGTGGTCTCTATAGTGCTGGACACCACTGCCATGCAAATCTTAAAATTCCTGAAACTAGGACAAAAAATATAAAGGATTTTATAAAATATAATCTAAAATGAATGTGCTTTAATTTTTATACAACTTTATTAAAGGGTTCAAGAAAATATTCTAGGTATCTTTTAAAATACAACCCCAAGTTAGCAGAGTGCTCTAGGGCCTATCTTAATATAAGGAGTAAAGTTGTAAGGCCTGTATGTGAAGTGCATTGATTAACAGGATACAGCATAAGAGTATGTGATTATTTTGCTTTTTTGAAGGGCTCAATAACAGCATGCTGGTGTGGGATTTTGTTCTCTGAGCCAGTTACTTGTTTATAATTGAAATTTCCTGAATGGCTTTGCAAGCTTTGGAATCCTGTGCTGAGACTTTTGGAAAAAAATGAGCAAAATATATCCAGTTATTAGAAAGACAGAGAAACAGAAGTACATGTAGTGGTATGTGTAGTAGAGGGCTGAGGAAGGTTGTTTATTCCTTCTTTGTTGGTTAAAGGCTTAGTAACATTTCACAGTAAACTTAGGGGTGTGTGAACAAATTCCATTCTGTCTTGCTTTCTGCAGGTTGAATTGCTCAACTGCTGACCTGAATAGAGTAGAATAATGCAATATCAACTATGAGCAATGGTTAAAACCTGGTTTATTAAGATGTTAATTATGCTTTATTTGACAATTCCCTGGATAGGATGGCAACCCTCTGGGAATGCTAATGAAAGTTTGGGGTCTGTCTCTGAGAAGTATGTGAGTAACACTGTCACACTGAATTATTTGAAATAGATTGTATCTAAAATAGAAATGTAAGTACATCTTACATGATCAAATTATAGATATGTATTTATGTATTTGAGACAATACAGTTCAGAAGGGACAAGAAGTCCACTGAGTTTTCTGTGAATATATGATCCAAAATTTATTAGTTATTGCCAAGATGATTATTTTTGAACAGTAGTTTTACTGAGTAAAATTTACTTTGCATTCCTCTCTCTATTCTAGACACAGTTTACACTGAAAAGTATTATCCAAATAGTCTAACTTGAACCATTCTTTTTTCAAAATTGTACGTGTTGGTTTCTAATCAGCAAGTAATCGTGGCTAATTATCTACTATCTATATAATCTAAATATTGGGAGACATACAGCAACTTTAAGGCAGTCCTGTATTTTCTCACACATTTAATGCTATACCGGTTATTTTATTAACTTGCTGCATTAAGACCTTCAAAAGAAAAAAGTCAGTTGAGTATTTTGATCTATAGTGTAATGGATACTTTGATTAAATTATCTTTTCCACCACAACAAAATATTTAACTGAGAAAATTTAATATAACAGGTTTCATATCAGAATACTGGAAAATATAGTATTGCATGTTTATGTAACTTGGTGTAACAGACCTTTACTTAGTGAGCCTTTCTATGGTGCACCTTACTGCAAAAATAACCAAGAAGTATAATATTAATACTTGTCTATAAAAAAATCAACACAGCTTGCTAGTTCTGTATATTTAAATTATCAATAAAATGTTTTTCAGTACCTCTTACAGCCTGCACCTTGTAAAGGTCTGTGGTAGGAAGTCCTTAGAGACTTTTTGTTCAGTTACCATGGCAACTTTGAACTTTCTCTAGCTGTGGAGAAAGCTTCAAAAATTTTTTTGCTCTATGAAGAAAATGTTTGTATGTTTTTGAGGAAGAAAGACAGGTTTTTTTGAAGAAGTTACACCAGATAAACTTGTATTTTAAAATGCTTTGGATTTTGCTATTTAAGTACCTAAAAAAAAATTGCTGAAATGGGAAGGGAGGAAGCAACTTAATTAAAATGCTTTCTTAGGAAATGTTTCCCTGGTTATAAACTTAGACGTAGGAATTACATTGCATTTATGTCATAAACTAAACTGTAAAGGGTTCTGTAAGTTGGAAAGATTATCCTTTTAGTGTGATCAGATCTTGAAGTTTAAAAATGTCCCAGTGTTTGTACTTATAAGTCTGTTCTCATGTGAGGCATATGCTGCCTCTATCCTGGATAGATTCACAAGCAAAAGTTTTGAGTAGAGAAAGAAATCTATAAGAATCCTTTGAATGGTGGCCTTGCTGTTGGAGAAATGTTAGAAGTAATGCAGGAAACAAACATTGTGGCCACATTGCTTAGAAATAATATAAAAATATATTTGAGCTATCCATAGTCTTCAAAGCCTTCTCAGCTTGAAAGCTTTTACCCCAATTTATTTGTATCAACTTCAGTAAATATTGATAAAATAATTCCTTTATATATATATATTTTTTTCTCTTAAGAACGTGAAGATTTATATCTGGTAATTATGAAACTGTCTTTGTGATGGTTATCAAGCCAATATGGTAGTAAGCAATTAATATGTACAATCAAAAATGAGCAGAGGACAGAATCTCTGGTTTACTTGGCAGTGTAAAACCTGAAAGCTTGCATTAATTCCTACTTGCCTGTATTATTCTAAACATTTATTTTTTAATTTTCACTTGATAGAAGTCGTGTTGCTCCTAATTACAACACAGGTACTTTTCTGATATTTTAATAGAAAATGCTCATGTATATTAACCAAAGAGAAGTAAGGCTATGTAAGCTAATTCCAATTCCATCCTTTAAGAAAACGTTTGTGTACTCGGCAAAGTTAGACAGGTTTTACCAGGGTCTGACAAGTTCATACCGTTGAGGTTTGTTATTTTTTCTCTCTTCTAACTCTAAAATTTGAGTTTTATTTTGGTGAACAGTTGTGTTGCTTTGCAAAGGAAAATGATAACAAATTTGAGTAGGGTGGCTTTTTTTTTTCTTCCCTAGATAAGTGATAAGTGTGACTAGCAATTTGATGTACTGCATAGCTGATCAGAAACAATTGCACTGTGTGTTAGGAAAAAGACCAAGCCTTAATTTTCAATTACTGATGTTTCTTTTAATGCTGGTCCTTTACATCATCAAGACTTAGGAAATTTCTTCTCTTTAATAATGAGCCATATTTATTGCAAATGCAGTATTGCTTTTGGAGTTAGCTGTTTTTGTTCTGATTCCTAATACAGCATAGACAATACCCAGTCATGTATTGCAGTGGGAAAAATGGATTGTTTCTCAAATGTCATCCTATGTGGTATGTGTAAAATATAAAATATGGAGTCCTGACTAGTAAAATGAAGAAAGATAAATACCAGTCTTGCTTCAAAAGGCTAGACTTTGAGGTGATGACGTTTGGTCAAGTCACAGTCTTTTGCTCCTAAAAGCAACTGTCTTTTCGGTATTTTTTCTGAGGAGCTATATATCTACTTGAAGATAGTGCTCCAAAATTAAGATCAGCTTTAAGAATATTTTTTTTTAGTGCCTATCCCTTAGTTACTTTGCCTAAATATTTGTAGACAAAATACAGAGAGGCAACTAATGCCCACATCTCACTTCAGAGTAGATTGTATTAGCTTCTGCAATATAATAAACCAATTGGGACCAGTGCTTGAATTAACATAATAATTAATGTTTCAGCAAATTGTTGTAGGTCACAGTAAGAAAATGTTTAATCTTTCTGCATTCATCTATGTACATTCAAGGCATGGGGAAATCTAAACAGACTGAATTAAACTTAAGTGTATCAGAAATGAACAGAGTGTTTTAAGAAAGCTGTGAAAAAGATTTAGCTTTGTTGGGAGCTGCTCATATTTGGTTTTGTTCTAAAAATAAAAAATACACCAGAATTGGGTCACTACTCAAGTTATAGCTCATTTAATGAGAGAAAGCTGTAGAGATGTAAGAGCCAAAATAGAGAATTATTCTGCATCTGCCCACGTAAGAATCTGGGATTTGGGGGTTCATATTCCATTGCCTATGGTCAGCTATTACTGTAGGAAGAATAACAGAGCACTGGACTGGAATGACTATGTGTGAGATTCAGTATGTCTGGTCAAAATTACTCTGGTGTGCGCGTGTGTGTGGGAGGGGGCAAATACTTACAAAACTACTACAGGTTTATGGGGGAGTGAAAGTGTACTTTTCTAAACATAATGCCAGGCTTAAAAATTGATTGACATTAAGTGGAAGATTTCATGTCCTTTTGAGGGTTGAGTTAAGCCAATGAAAATTCAAAATTACTTTGTACTAGCACTTCACAGACACAGACACAGATTTCTAGGTTGGAAGAGACCTCCAAGATCATCTAGTCCAACCTCCGACCTAACACTAAGTACTCCACTAAACCATATCGCTAAGCTCTACATCTAAACGTCTTTTAAAGACCTCCAGGGATGGTGACTCCACCACCTCCCTGGGCAGCCCGTTCCAATGCTTAATAACCCTTTCGGTAAAGAAGTTCTTCCTAACATCCAACCTAAAACTCCCCTGTCGCAACTTTCGCCCATTCCCCCTCGTCCTGTCACCAGGCACGTGGGAGAACAGACCAATCCCCACCTCTCTACAGCCTCCTTTAAGGTAACTGTAGAGAGCGATAAGGTCGCCCCTGAGCCTCCTCTTCTCCAGGCTGAACAAGCCCAGCTCCCTCAGCCGCTCCTCGTAAGACTTGTTCTCCAGACCCCTCACCAGCTTGGTCGCCCTTCTCTGGACTCTCTCGAGCACGTCCATGTCCTTCTTGTAGCGAGGGGCCCAAAACTGAACACAGTACTCGAGGTGCGGCCTCACCAGAGCCGAGTACAGGGGCACAATCACTTCCCTAGACCTGCTGGCCACACTGCTGCTTATACAGGCCAGGATGCTGTTGGCCTTCTTGGCCACCTGAGCACACTGCTGGCTCATATTCAGCCGACTATCAACCAATACTCCCAGGTCCTTCTCGGCCAGGCAGCTTTCCAACCACTCATCTCCCAGCCTGTAGCTCTGCTTGGGGTTGTTGCGCCCCAGGTGCAGGACCCGGCACTTGGCCTTGTTGAACTTCATACAGTTGAAGGGGAAATAAAGAAATCTAGATGTTGATTACCATACTACCAGAAATAAGTCAAGATCCACCTATCTCGAAACCACTTTGGAAATCCAGGGTAAATCCTGAATATCAGTGGAATATTTAAAGTAGTTTTGTTTGTTTGTTTTTCTCCTTTCTCCCCTTTCCTTTTCTTCTTTTTACTGTTACAGGGTAAGTAGATTTAGTCATTTAATGGCTAATTTATTGTTACAGGAATTCACTTGACAAAACAAAAAACAAGCAAAAAAAATAGCGCACACACAAAGAGTGAAGAAAATGTTATGTTCTGCAGAAGTTCTCTGTTACTTGTATTATAGTATTGTTGTGGTTTAACACTGAGGCAGCCAAGTACCACACAACCACTCTATCACTCCTCCGCAGCAGGATGGAAAGTGGGAAAGAAAATGAGACGGAGAGAAAAACAAAGCAAAAGAGCAACAAAAAAAACCTTGTGGGTTTGAAATAAGAGCAGTTTGATGAAAGGAAAAAGCAAAGGCTGCACAGAAGCAAAAGGAGAATAAAGATTATTCTCTACCTCCCATCAACAAACAATGTTCAGCAACTTCTTGGGAAGCAGGGCCACAATGCACGTAGTGGTTGCTTGGGAAGATGAATGCTTTCCTTACGAGAGTCCTGTCTCTTTCTTCCCCCACCCTCACACAGCACATCTTTTATTGCTGAGTATGATGTCAGATAATATGGAATATCCCTTTGGTCAGTTTAGGTCAGCTGTACTGGCTGTGTCTCCTCCCATCTCTTGCCCACACCCCACCTTTTGGTGGAAAGGCTGTTGGAAAAACAGCCTTGTTGTTGTGGCAGCACTGCTAAGCAACAGGAAAAACATTGGTGTGATATCAGTGATGTTTTTCCCTCAGTAAGTTTGCAGATGACACTAAGGCGCGAGTGTTGATCTGCTCAAGGATAAGATCTGCTCTGCAGTGGGATCTGGATAGGGCTGGACTGATGGGCTGAGGCCAACTGTATGAAGTTCAAGGCTAAGTGCCGGGTCCTGCACTTGGGGCACAACAAACCCATGCAGTGCTAAAGGCCAGGGGAAGAGTGGCTGGAAAGCTGCCCAGTGGAAAGAGCCCTGGGGGTATTGGTCGATAGTCAGCTGAACATGAGCCAGCATTGTACTCAGGTGGTCAAGAAGGCCAATGGCATCCTGGCTTGTATCAGGAATAGTGCAGCCAGCAGGAGCAGGGAGGTGATTGTCCCCCTGTACTCTGCTCTGGTGAGGCCACACCTCGAGTACTGTGTTCAGTTGTGGGCCCCTCGCTACAAGAAGGACATCGAGGTGCTCGAGCATGTCCAGAGAAGGGCTACGAAGCTGGTGAGGGCTCTAGAAAACAGGTCTTATGGGGAGTGGCTGAGGGAATCTGGGGTTGCTTAGCCTAGAGGAAAGGGAAGGTTTTAATATAATGTATAATTTGCACTGTATAATTATCTTAAAGGAGGATATAGTGATGTAGGGGCTCTTCCAGGCACCAAGTGATAAGACAAGGGGGAATGGGCTAAAGTTGCACCAGGGGAGGTTTAGGCTGGATATTAGGAGAAACTTCTTTGTATGGCATAGGAATAGGCTGCCCAGGGAAGTGGTTGAGTCACCATTCCCTGGAGGTCTTCAAGAAATTTGTAGATTTAGGACTTAGTAGCATGGTATAGTGGTGGACTTTAGTACTAGGGTAACAGTTGGACTAGACGATCTTAGAGGTCTTTTCCAATGTAAATTATTCTATGATTCTATGAACACTGTTCTTGCTACAGTTGCAAAGCACAACGCTATATGGGCTGCTGTGGCTAAAGTTAACAGACCAGCCAGACCCAGTACAAATATTCTGAGCAGCCAGTGCAAACTCTTGTTCAGCTGTGGTTGTGGTTCTACAAACAGTATCAAAAAAGTGGAACACGTGGAAAGAAAATAAAAATTGTGCCAGGATGGTGGTGGTGGGGAGGGGTGGACAGAACACATGACAGTGAGTTTGCCTAAATCAATGAGAGAGTGCAGAAAAAGTGTTCTCAGCTCAGCCTGTTTCTTTTATGGCAGCATGGAAAACTTGCTTACTAACTCCGTGTTGGAAGGTGGGGACATAGCAAGACAAAACAGGAGTTACACAAGCTACACATGGATGCATCCAACAATAATAATTTTGTGGCTAGCAGATTGGTGCACATCACTTGCTTTCACTTATGAAATGGAAATAGTTGAAAGTGCATATTGTTTCTGTAGCTACAGGCTAATGTACAAACAAATAATCTTTAAATAATCAAATCAAATTATCCTGGAGCTGAATTGTGTTTTATCTCTGAAATTGTGCTTAAAGTTTCAGTTTAGGAATACAATGGGAACGGAGACAAGAAGAGAATTAGGAAAGAGTGCAGAGGTAGTCTGCAGATTTATTATTTAATGATACTTGGAAAAAAATTTTATAGGTGAACATGCTTCTTATTTTAAACTACTTACAATTGTGACACTGTTTTATTTGAATACAGGGGTATAATATTACCACAGCAATAGGTGGAATTATAATATACTTTGAACAACGCATCTTATTAATATCAAAACTGAATGCTATAGGGATTACAATCAAAACTCTTAGCAAATCTGTAGGGTGTTGGATTCTTGAGGAGAAATATAGAAAACAAATATAGATTGCTTGGTTGATTGACAAATGTGATAATTCCCTTTCTTCCCAGGAAGTTCAAAAAGGTTTAAATAATTTTATGAATGTAATGACCAACCTGATGTTTCAGTGATGACTGCCAGTGTTTTCTGTGAAGAACACTTCAAATTTAATTTGAAGGTATCCAGAATAGTTATCAAATAGCTTTAAAAAAATCTAATGACATGTATTCTGCAGGATCAAATACCTTCTGTACGTACATTAAGTACTTTACACATTTTCTCAGGGTGGTATGAAATAGAAAGGTTTTTAGAAAAGCAAAACCATATTCAGCAATACAAAAAAGAAAAACTAGCTTGTAGAATAAGGCTGAATTACTAGCTTATAGAATTTACAGTATGAACATTTTCTGAATGTATAGTGATCCCGTCACTCTGGCTACTGCACCATGGCGTTTTCTTAACATAGTAAATGTAAGACCTAGCCAGCCTCTGGGGCTGTGTGTCTAAACAGCTGAGCAGTAATTATAGGGGATCCTTGAGGCATGGCCAGAAGGGAGTGAAGGTGGCTGGTAAGAACAATAGTATTTGAGTAATTTGAAGTAAAATTTCAGTTATGCTATAGGGAAGAACAAAAATACAACTCATTTCTTCTAAGTGAAATTAAAGTGGTTTATTATACCTACAGTCCATGTAAAACCCTCAGCATTTTGTGGGCTTTGTGTTGTAGTAGTCAATCCAGCTCTACTCTTTGCTCCCCAGTCCAATGGTGTCGTTGTGTGGGACCAAAAGTCAGGTCCAAGCTGTGCCGGAGGAACCAGCCTCTGACTTCTGTTGTCAGTGACACAGCAGTCTTGGAGCTTTTCTCATCAGCTGGGAGACAGAAATTTGTAGAGAACAGATGTCAGTTTCCAAAACCTTTGGTCCAAGGATAGAGACTCCATGACTATTTTTTCTGCCGGTTGCTTAGCAGTTTATTGAAAAAGGGGAGTAGAAAAATCTGGAAGTTATGTACTATACTGTCAGTTGAGTATCTCACCCTCTCTCTTTTAAGATTATCTCCTTTGTTAAATTATTTTTTGGTTGTGTTTACATGTAAGTGTTCTTTGGATAAATATTTCATGGTTGGTTTTTCTTTATAACCCCAGGCATGAGTTTGTAACTAGTAAAACAAAACAAAACAAACAAAAAAACACTCCTGTACAGTGATAATAAATATCCAAATATATTCAACAGTTATTTTAGATATAAGTTCTTCAAGAATTGGAATTATTTGTTGATGTCTAATGTTCCTAAAATGAACCAAGGTTTCTGACAGTGTCATTGTCTTTTTATCTACATTCTTTTTTCAACCCTTTCCCTCACCTGAGAGATGAGATCTGAAGTTTTTCTAGATGCATACAATAATTCAAATGTGTCAAATTATCTACCATACTGTCTCTCACTGTATTAAGTGTATTTATTGCATTAATAACAGGATGAAGTATCTGTGGTGTAAATGTGCGGTTTTCAGCAGAATTTACCAGCAGATAATTTGGCCCAGACATGACAGCAAATCTTTCATCTAAAATGTCAATATTGCACTAAAGTCCAATTATTTTTATACTCTGCTAATCCTCTTTCATTTTTTACAGTGTTACAGCAGGCTTCTGTAAAAAGGCTATTGGTAACATCTCAGTGGGGATGCCTCTTTATTCAGCATTTTCAGAGACTTACTGGCTTCTGAAAAAATAAAGATCAGTAGGTAATGCTGAATTCATGAAAAAAGTTAGTCTTAAAAAAAAATCAAAATAACCAACCTATAAATGCATAATGTAGTCCTGGTAATTCTGCCGCTTGCAGAAGTTTTCTTGGATTTTCTCAGATTTGATAATGAGACTTTACTGTAGTTAGAAATCTTCCTATTTTTACAACACGTATAAAATCGCCCTTCAAAGATCAGGCCTTTTTTCTATTCATGGCTGAAAATAAATTACACATTGCTAAATATAATTTTAAAAATATGGTTAGATCAAGAAACCTACTGATCATTTAAAGTCAGCATTATTTTAATAAATATTTAAGGTCTTATTAAAAATAAGTATCAAGAGTATGTCTTAAGACTCTCAAAGAGTGCATATTATCAGGTTCTGGTACATATTGTAAAGAAGAGGAGGAAATGATAGAAAGAATTGTCTTGTATTTAATATAGAAAAATTCTTATAGTTGTTACTTGAAACTTCTTAATATATCCACCAAGTTTCTTTAAATTGTCTCTTTCACTTTATGGGTGTAAGTTTTAGGCAAACGTACTGAAAAAGAGGTAGGGAAACGTGTTTAAGAGCTTTAATATCATGCTGAACTATTCGTATATGGACCTCTATAAGTAGGCTTGTTTCACAAAGTGAGTTTTACAATGAAAATGGCAGAACTCTTAAACTTAGATTTAAGGCATTTGTTTTGGTAACAAATTGATTTTTAGAAAACAAGCATTAGGTTAGCTGCTGCTGCTCCTTCACAACCTAATGGAAATTACACTGACAGCTGTCTATGTTCATTAGCAAAAAATTGCTTACATACTTTTGGATTTGTAATCAGGTAAACCCAGATTTTGAGATGCAGTCACATGTGAAATTAATGAATCTTATGGTGATTATTTGCTCAAAACTCTCATGTTATATTCTCCAGACATATGATCTCCTTTACATCTCCAGAGTTCTTTACAACATAACTCCTTTCTTCCAAAATATCATAATGTAAATTTTGATTCAGTTTCAAAAAGGGAAATAATGATGAAAAACAATTGTATCCTATCAAACTATTACAGATATATTTGGTATTTTGTGTTTTGTTTATAGTCCTGAAAAATAAGTGTTAGTTAAGAATAAGCAATAACGCTAGTTCATCTACCAATTCACCAGCAAGAGGTAGCAGTAAAGTAATTCCTAAAACAGTCCTAGCATGCCAGACATAAAAATAAAATAAAATAAAATAAATCTACAATACATCAGTATACAATGTGATATGTCATCCTTCTTTGGATTTCATCAGAGTTTAGTATGTTTTTTAAAATAAAAAAGTTGAATTATTTTGAATTAATTAGGCCTTTTACCCACATCTTTGACATGTGTTCCTATTTCTATTTTTTATTTTTCTATCTGGGTGCTGCA
Source organism: Cygnus olor (assembly GCF_009769625.2). Taxonomy (NCBI): domain Eukaryota; kingdom Metazoa; phylum Chordata; class Aves; order Anseriformes; family Anatidae; genus Cygnus; species Cygnus olor. The sequence goes on along the minus strand of NC_049171.1, from coordinate 106,150,174 downwards.
CCCACAATGGAAACAGAGCTTTTTCGTTGTTGATGATATTAAGGACTATTCTGATCTTTAGATGTGATTGGGCATTCCCAGTGGCTGCTGGTTACTAAGGTCACTGAGTGGCATATCTGTTCCTCTCAGCAGGAATTACCATGCACTAAGAAGGGCCTCTGAAGGAGAACAGAAACTAAGAGGAAAGAAAGGAGTGGAGGGCAGAGTTCAAACAAACAAAGGAATATAATAATTGTAATTACCTATAGTAATATAGGACCAACTGTTTTTAGGCAGAATATCAGTCTGTCTTATGACAGTTTTATTGCAATATAATCCTAACAATAAAGGTTTTATACATGTTGGGAAGCCATATGAGTCATTTATGTGGATTTTGAAATGATCATTTCATGATTAGGTACATGTGCTATTTGTTCTTGAATGTCTCTTACAATATATATGCAGGTAGTTGCAGTTCCATGTAAATAACTGCATGATTGTTATTCTCTGTAAAATATAGAGACAGTTCAGCTGTCTTTATGGTCATGATCTGGAGACGCTATTATCACACAAATAGTTACTAATAATATTTCATTTGCTTCCATTCTAAAATACCCATTTTGTGTCCTTAAAAAAAAAAAAAATAAAAATAAAATAAAAATAAATAAAAATCTTGATACATAGTTGATTCTTCGTTCCAGAGAAAAAGGTCTGTTCTTATCCCAGATCAAGAATGGACTGTGCAGTACTTGTCACTAAAATGTCTATGCATTGTCCTTATTTTTGTCCACCAAGTGCATTCATAAAGATAATAAAAAATATACTCAAAGTGTAGTGAACATTATTCAACTTTTGGATAAAGGTAATTTGAACTTTAAGTTAGGTAATTAAACATTAGAATATGATGCTAGTTGTTTAAAACATACAAATTAAACCAAACCAAACCCCTAATCTTGCAATATTCTTTTGCTCACTAAGAGATTTTTTTAACCTTTGTCTTTCTTTGAAAGAACCTTTGTCTTTGTCCAGAAGAAAACCCTGTTTTTTACAATCTTAATTTAAACTTTTATTTGTCAGTTTTTAAAAACAGAAAAGGCAAAACCAAAATAGTCTGTTATTTCATGAACCAGAAATAAATTCCAAAATTGCGGTCAATCTAAATCTATTTTTCAATTACTTTTGAGTGATAAGCAATTTAAATTTGCAAAAACATTCCAGAGTTTAAAGACGTTGCTATAGACAGTTGATAAAGATCTCATCACTTCAGTGTAAATGTAAAATGTATACTGTGTTTTAAATATTAAAAATTAAGAGAAAGGAACATATAGGAATATTTGGGGGGTTCATTTTTGATGGTACATTGGACGAGATATATAAGAGCTTGAACGATAAATGAAAGACAAACATTATGTATTCCTGTCTCATATCAGTGCAAAACTGTTTTTGAAAAAATGCTTCAAACACATAATACCATTGCAGTGGTCTTCCCTCTGCATCTCTGGAGAACCTATTGTTACACAGTGCTTCTTGTAACAGATGTTAGCTAGAACTCCTAAGTTTTTTCTCAAAATTACTGTTTTTGTTGTTTGTTTGTTTGTTTTTATTGCATCCAAACCCCAGGATATGCTGTACTAATCCAGTAGAGCTGTGTGGCACTATAAGAGATGTTCAGTTGATGTTTCAGAAGCTTATTAGCACTGGAGATGTTCTTTATCAGATCATTTAGCTAATTATATCACTACCTACTTGAGATGTAATTAATATAACGTGTCCTGGTTTCAGTTAGGACAGAGTTAATTTTCCTCCTAGTAGCTGGTAGGGTGCTATGTTTTGGATTAGGATGAGAAGAGCACTGATAACATGCTGATGTTTTAATTGTTGTAGAGCAGTGCTTACACCAAGCCTAGGACTTTTCAGCTTCTTGCTCTGTCCTGCTAGCGAGCAGGCTAGGGATGCAGCAGGAGCTGGGAGGGGACAGACCCAGGACAGCTGACCCAAACTGGCCAAAGGGGTATTCCATACCATCTGACGTCATGCTGAACAATATATAGGGGTGGCTAGCAGGGGTGGGGGGGGTGCGGCTGCTCGGGGATAGGCTGGGCATCGGTCAACGGGTGGTGAGCAATTGCATTGTGCATCACTTATTTCGTACACATTATTACTATTAATACTATTATTATTATTATTATTGTTATTGTTATTTCCCTGTCTTAATAAACTGTCTTTATCTCAACTCACAGGCTTCACTTTCCCGTTTCTCTCCCCCATCCCAGAGAGGGAGGGGGGAGGGTGAGCGAACGGCTGTGTGGTGTTTAGCTGCCAGCCGGGCTAAACCACAACAGTCCCAGCTGCTCGGGGATAGGAGGGTGGTGAAGGAGAAAGGGAGAGTGAACAGGTAGGAAAAAAATATCTTCCCCTGTCCCCTCCACAGATTTGCCTTTTTTCATCAGGGAGCCATAGGTGTAATTGCTAATAGTTTCTGAGATATGGTTTCCGAAGTATAGAGTCGACGACAGTGCTGAGTACAAATGCCAGGTTAGAGTCATGACCAAAAATCTCATCATTTCATAAGCCATTGTTACACCACACAGTACCATAACAATCTTAAACCAGGGCCCGGAAAGGATAAACAGCACGACAGGGAGCACATACAGAAAGTAACATGCTATAAAACTCAACTTGGGAAACAGGCACAGAAGACTTGAGATTAAGGCAATCAACATTGTGACTAGCAACTATGAAGCGGGTCGAATACTTATACCAATTTTAGTTTAACACACTCTGGTCAAATCTGTCTATCTCAACGCTTCGGGCCCCATGCTGGGCGCCAAAAGGACTGTTGTGGTTTAGCCCGGCTGGCAGCTAAACACCACACAGCTGTTCGCTCACCCTCCCCCCTCCCTCTCTGGGATGGGGGAGAGAAATGGGAAAGTGAAGCCTGTGAGTTGAGATAAAGACAGTTTATTAAGACAGGAAAATAATAATAATAGTATTAATAATAATAATGTGTATGAAACAAGTGATGCACAATGCAATTGCTCACCACCCGTTGACCGATGCCCAGCCTATCCCCGAGCAGCCGCCCCCCCCCCCCCCCCCCCCCCGACCGCGGCTAGCCACCCCTATATATTGTTCAGCATGATGTCAGATGGTATGGAATACCCCTTTGGCCAGTTTGGGTCAGCTGTCCTGGGTCTGTCCCCTCCCAGCTCCTGCTGCATCCCTAGCCTGCTCGCTAGCAGGACAGAGCGAGAAGCTGAAAAGTCCTTGGCTTGGTGTAAGCACTGCTCTACAACAATTAAAACATCAGCATGTTATCAGCGCTCTTCTCATCCTAATCCAAAACATAGCACCCTACCAGCTACTAGGAGGAAAATTAACTCTGTCCTAACTGAAACCAGGACACACGTTAGATTGGAACTATTCTGTTATTTGGCTTGAAGTGTACATTAAATATAATACCAAGAGAATCAAAGCAATTTTAGAGATTTCCTCTCCTAATCATGTTTTTACTAATGATAATTAAGAATGAATGTAAATCTTCCTGAAAGTCCTCAGCAAAGGGCTCAGGTGCTGAAGGAACAGGCCAGAAATGGAATTTTTAATTTATTCTTATTTATTTAATCTGGTACACAGTCTGCTTTCCAGTTTCAGATGAATAAGTGCATCTGTCTTTCACGCAGGTCTTGCCTATATGCTGCAGGCAGAAGAGAGCCAGCACAGGACAGGGAAAAAGAACCCCACCTTTTCTGTATCATCACACATTAAAACTGGCACTTGCAGGAGTTTTAGTTACAGAGAAAAAAATAAAAAGTTGCTTTTACTATTTCACTGTCAGGTTTTCTGCCAACTCTCACTGATTTCTTTAAGCAATCTTGTGTCAAAAGCCTCTGTGCTCCTGTGTGATTACTTGAGGTAAAAATGAGTGCCGGTTATCGATAAGTCCTTTGATCTTTGATGAGTTCAGCACGTTTTTTTACCTTGGCATAGTAACTGATGCCTGTATTTGCCTGTATAATAGTAGCCTGGTTTCTGAACATCTGACCAAAACCTTCACTGAGTTTAGAAGCTACCATCATGTAGAGTAAAAGCTATTTCATTTTCTGTGGATATAGATGTATTATACGTATACGATATTTTGCAATTTATTCTTAATTCAACACAAATGTCTTTAAACTTAATGTGTCCATCTTTTTTTTTGATTAATTATATGAAAAGCATTACTCTTTTGATGTATACTGATACAGAACTTTCTAATACACTTATTAATGAGATGACAGTTCATGTGGAAAAGATTCATTTATTTTCAGCTTTTATCAGTCTAATACTTATCGTATACTAAGAAAGCATAATTCCTAAAAATTCCTACTCATTCTGCCCTCCCTACCCAACTGCAAATTTGTTTTTGAAGTGCATAATGTGTGTGATTAAATAAAAGAAACTGAAAATGAGTGAAGAAATTACATGATCTAGCCTTTTTAATAGAAGAATTAAAATAGCTGTTTAGCAAAATGGAGTAATTTATCACTTATTAGTGATAAACTACCTAGTGTTCCCTTTAACTCATTTATCATGAGTGGCAAGTATTATTGTTTTATTCTAATCTGAGAGGGTGGGTAAGGATCAGAGGCTTACATTTCAGTGTTCATACCTCTTGCAATTAGCAACTAATTTAATCGTGATTGTTTATAAAATAAAACAGGACCTAGAAAACCTTTCAGAGTTTGTCTTCTACTGGAACATGGTATTATACATGACTTTATATCATTTATGTGGTTAAATCCTTGCTTTCAGGTGGAATTTTAAATTACACTTCAATCCACTCAAGTATATGATAGCTTTATTTGTATGTTGGATACAAGTAGTACATCTTTGTTGCCCATAATTTCAGTTGTAGTATCCTTTTACAAAATACAGCATGCAGTTAGAGTGCAGTTTATAAGTAGATTACGGTAGTCCAAAGTAGTTGGTTAACACAAGAGTGCCGAATCAAAGTCTGACTTCTCTTGTCTTTTTTTTTTCTGAGCTCAGAATTTGCTTCTGGAGGAAGGCTCGAGACAGTTTAGACTCCTCTGATCTTTGGAGTGAATAGACACTTGTACTGAATTTTTCTGTCAAAATATAATTTAAAATAATAATAATAAATCCTAGAGAAATGATTCTACATTCTTTCAGAATAAGTTGCTCATGTTTCTCAAATGTTCTGTTCTTGTGTTATGTCAGTCATGATTTTTCTCCTAATGGATGCGCACTACTTCTCCCTCCCTTCTTACTTTATTAGCAGAATAATGTGACCACTAAAATCAAAACATGTTTTAGAATGCTTTCTGGAGCGGGTAACTACTTTTTTTTTTTTTTTTTTTTTTTGGGGGGGGGGGTGGTGATAATCTGTCTTCATCATTCTGTAACAATAGCTGTTTCCAAATTAGAAAGAAAATTCCTATTCAAAGTGTAAGTGTGGTTATTTGCTTTTAACAGTCTATGAGTGTGACTTTTTTTTTGTTTGCTGATTTACATATAATAAAAGCTTATCCATATTCAAAGTTTGCTTAAGTATTACAACAGTAGGTTACACGATGTGTTTGAGGGTATGCTTACAAATAAGATACTCAACAGTGATTTCAGTTCCTGCTAGAGAATCTATTGCAGCATCATGTATTCCTTTCAGTGTTATTAATAGGGAAGAGAGCCAGGGAGAGCAAAAATTGTTAAGAAACAGGAGCAAGTTCCTAGATTCATGAAATCATGAATCTCATTTCTTCCCCAAATTGTTCCCTAGGACTTTTCTTACAGTATTTCTTTAGAGGCCAACAGTTTTGGGAAAGGAACAAAACAATGTAAGGAAGGGGAAGGAAGAGTGTGAGATTCTCCTGTAAAAAAAAAATAAAATTATTTATCTGTGCTTAAATGACATGGGAACAGAAAATTGATCGTCTATAGCAACGTCAGTACTTTTTCAAATTAATTCAATCCACATCGGTGAAGTAGACACCTGTACTCCTTTTGAACTAATAATTTCTTTGGCATTATCATAATTTTATCATTTGCTGTTATATAATTTGGTTTTGTACTTAAGTATTAAATTTGTTAAGCAGACAGTACTTATTTGTTTTTTTTTAAATGCCTGTGTGATTCGTTTATATAAGTAGTGCTGAAAACCCATTTTATGCAAGTGGGAAACAAATTCAGGTATAAAATTTGGAGAATAAATGCATTATTTTTGAATTTTCTATCTTAAGATCCAGTGACTGATAAATTCAGGAAAGGATTTAGGTTGGCCTTCTAAAATGGCAGTATGCTGAGAAACCTTGCGCATGATGCATCCTGAGATAGTTCTGGGTTCAGTCATACATCCATATGCAGACCCTCTGTGTAATGGCAAGCCATTATTTTGCTATTATTGTGAAGTTTCCAGCTTTTGATGTTTACAGAAGTAGCAGTTTAGAATGACTTGCTTTGTAGTATTAGGCATCCTTGTTAATTATTTTGTCTACATGCTGTTTTGGTAAAGTTTTCCCTGGTTGCACTACTCTGTGAAAGACTGTAAATAAGAAGGTGGCACAACAGATAAATTTTTGAATTTTAAATTACCATGAAATGGAGCACAAAACAGTACATCTGGGAACATACTAGAGTCTGGTTTGGAATAATTCATTTATTCAGTTCATAATATTAATATTTTGGAGATTTTGTAGCGGGAATATGGCTTTTAGAAATAGACTATCAATGGTTTCAGCTTATTTCCTCTTTGAAAATAATTCTTTTGGTAGGTAGACAAAAGAATAGACAGCACTTCACTAGTTATTGTTTGTATAGTATCGAATAATGGTTTGTCACATGACATGTATCCTTGAAATTTGTTTTATAATCTTATTTTAAGATTTCTGGTTTATTTTTCCTTAAAGAAATGTTTCAGCCATTATCAAATAGCTTTGATTTATCCTGTCTGGATGATTTTATTTCTCTGGTCTGTGGTCCCATTACTTTTGATACATAATAAGGTCAAAGCGTCCAGTGGTATGCATTTGATTTGAATCAAGCAAGGGTACAGGATCAAATTATTATCAAATCAGCCAGACTTATTCTGTGATTTAATACTGCCAGGAAGGAGGCTACATATGCAGTAAAGCTAAACGTAGTGCTTATGTAGGATTGCAGAATCTGCTATGAGAAATCTGCTAAAGCCTGTGGAAGTATTTCTTCTGGCCATTTGATCAAACTCTAAGAACCTAAATGAACCTCTAGCGAAGTGAATGTTAAAACTATTGTTGACTTTAGTGGGAAATAAGGTAAATTCTAAGGAAATAAGAAATATGCCTTTCCTGCGCTCGCGTGTGCTATGATGAGACATGCTTCTTGTCTGAAGTCTTTCTATGATACGAATAGATCCCATGTCTTTATATATTCATAATCAGCTATTTGGGATTGTAACTGCAGTAATATACAGTAATTTACAGTACTTAGAATTCATAATGAAAACATGTTATACTCAGTTATTGGGTTCATATTATCTAGTTTTTTTCTATGTAGGTAATTACATTTTAATCATTAAATGAAGTGCAACACTTCATGCTGGCTAGAATGACTGCCATACATTTTTAATGGTTTCTCTAAGTGTCATTAAGTGATAATTTGAAAAAAATAAACACCCATCAATAGACACAATTCATTATTAATAAAGTCTGTTCTTAATTCGCTTTTAAAAACAACAAAAGGGTGCCATGAAATGCTGTAGTGATAGATTATAACTGCTTCTTATATAAAACATACAAATATATTTTAATAATTTTGTTGAATCTGTTCATTCTAAATGCATTTCTTAATAAAAGTAAAAGACTACATCTGCACGATAGAACTAGAGAGTTGATACAGGTATCATAGACTCATTTAGATTGAAAAAGACCCTTAGATCATCAAGTTCCAACCATCACCTAACACTACCAAGTCCACCACTAAGCCATGTCCCTAAGCACCACATCCGTATATCTCTTAAAGGGATGGCAACTCTACCATTTTCCTGGGCAGCCTGTTCCAATGCATAACCATTTTTTTCCATGCAGAAATTATTAGATATATAATCTGAACCTCCTCCGGTGCAACTTGAGGCCATTTCCTCGTATCCTATCACTTGTCATATGAGAGGAGAGACCAACACCCACCTCACTACAACCTCCTTTCAAGTAGTTGTAGAGATCAGAACTCCTCTGATCCTCCTTTTCTCCAGATTAAACGATCCCAGTTCCTTCAGCCATTTCTCATAAGTCTTATTTTTAGTGCCTTCACCAGCTTCATTGCTCTTCTCTGAACATGTTCCAACAACTCAAGATCCTGGGATGGTTAGTTAACAGTAATGCGTTACAGTTTTTGTCCTGCATCTGATGATGGACAGAATATTTTGACTTTTGTATGTCTTCTAAAATGTCAAAGCAAGCTGCAGTAAAATTCTGTAAGCCGACTTTCCTTTTTTTTTTTTTTTTTTTTTTTTTTTTGCGTCTTTGTTAACTTACACTGAAACTGTACAGTGGCAAATCTGTGGTTCTTTTACCTTCTATTTTCCCATTTCATAGCCAGGTATGGCAAACAGCATTGCAGTTGCTGTGTTTCTCATCACTTTCCAAATGGCATTGCCCTTTTGAGGGCAAAGATGACTGAGCTTGAATCTAAGTGATCATGAGAGGGGTTTTAGTTTCTCGTGAGGAATGCATTATTCCAAAGTCTGGAGAAATGCAGAGATGGATTATGACTGCCTCCCCTCTGTAGTGGGTTTACGTGTCAAGGTTTTGGTGGCAGGGGGCCATAGGGGTGGCTTCTGTGAGAAGAATCTAGAAGCTGCCCCATGTTAGGTAAGGGCCCCACTGTTCACCAGAGCCGAGCCAATAAGCAATGTTGTTTTGCGCCTCTGTGAGAGCATACTTAAGATGGAAAAAAAAAAAAACAACACTGCACCACACAGCAGCTGGGAGAGAGGAGTGAGGAACAGCCTTGCAGGTGCCAAGGTCAGTGAAGAAGGAGAGGGAGAGGTGCTCCAGGCACCGGAGCAGAAGTCCCCTGTGGCCTGTGGTGAGGACCATGGTGAAGCAGGCTGTCCCCCTGCAGCCCATGGAGTACCACGGTGGAGCAGGGTTCCACGCTGCAGCCCATGGAGGAGACCACAGTGGAACAGGTGGACCTGCATTGACAGAGGCTGCGGCCTGTGGAAGACCCCTGCTGGAGCAGATTCTGGGCCAGACCTGTAGCCTGTGGAGAGGAGACCACGCAGGAGCAGGTGACCTGGCAGGAGCTGCTGCCCGTGGGGGATCCAGGTTGGAGCAGTTTGCTCCTGAGGGGTGGACCCCATGGTACGGACCCATATCTGGAGCAGTTCTTGAAGAGCTGCTGCCTGTGGGAAGCCCATGTCGGATCAGTTCAGCAAGGACTGCATCCCATGGGAGGGACCCCACAGCACAGGGGACGAGAGTGATCGAGAAGGAGTGGCGAAGAAGCGCCATAGACTGTCCATTATCCCCATTCCCCGGTGCTGCTCGGGGGGAGGAGGTGGAAGAGGGTGGACGCGGGGGGGAAGGTGCTTTTGGTTTCTTTCCTTTGTTTCTCACTTCTCTAGCTTGTTAGTAATAAGCAATAAATCTTACTATCTCCCTATGCTGAGTCTGTTTTGCCCGTCACGATAATTACTGCGCAATCTCCCTGTCCTTATCTCAACCCTTGAGCCCTTTTCATCGTATTTTCTACCCGTTCCTCTTTGAGGAGGGGGGAGGGAGAGAGCGGTTGCAGTGGAGCTCAGCTGCCCACCCGAGTAAAACCACCACACCCTTGCACAATTTCTGTATTTTGTTCAGTTTGGCCAAACAAGAATAATGTCACAGTTATTATTTGAATTCACACCATTGATGTCTTTTCAAACTATTTGGAAACAGTTGTGTTACGATACTTCCATTGGAAAGTTATTATATGCTTTTTTTTCCACTTTCAATCAGTTTGAAACCAGCAGTTTTCAGATGCATTCTTCTATACACTAAGCCTGTTTTTACGGGTACCAGCTGCCTGTGAAAGAGTTCTTCAATAGTTCTTAACTGGCAGCATCTACTGGAAAATGTGATGAGTATCTAGTTGAGTAACCAGACAGAGACTAATGAGTATCTCATTAGGTACTATTCAAACACTGAGACCATTTGTCTGTCACATTATTAATAGCAATGAAACTCACTTGAATAAAAAACAAATTTCTTCTTCTGTTAAGTATTGATACCAGAAGTGAATATTCTTATTTACAAAAATGTTGTTGAATCATTTCAGTGTTTCTAGCCTTAGCTTCCTAAAAGCCATTTACATCAGCATGCTCAACTGATTTGAGTTTTACTGAAAACATAGTAACTAGTGTAAAAAGAAAGGGAATTGCTTCTGTACCTACAGCCAGAACATGCTTGGAGTATAGGTGAAGTTTGACTTCTCTTTAGAAATAAAATAGGTCACTAAGGTTTGCCATGTCAGCAAGTAATTTGTTGAGGTTGCTAGTATTACTAACAAAAGAGTGAAGTTCTTGCTGTGAGGATTAACAAAAATGTGGAAAATAATGTTTTAAAGGATGAGGGCTGCAGGAACAATAACAGAGCCACAGGATGGTTGAAGTTGGAAGGTCATCTGGCCCAACCCTCTTGCTCAAGAAGGGACACCTAGAGCAGGTTGCCTAGAAACGTGCCCATGCAGCTTTTGGATATCTCCAAGGAGGGTGACCCTACACCCTCTCTGGACAATCTGTGCCAGTGCTCTGTCACACTCACAATAAAGAATGTTTTCCTGATGTTTAGATGGAACCTCTCATGTTCCTGTTTGTGCTCATTACCATTTTTCCTGGCATTGGGTATCACTGAAAAAGAGTCTGGCTCTGTCTTCTTTGCATCCTCATTCAGGTATTTACATTTATTTATGAGATCCCCCTCCATCCCCAAGGATGATCATGGGAAGGCCGACTCACTTGTAGCTCCCTGGATTTTCCTTCTTGCTCTTCTTGAAGTTAGGAGTGATGTTTGCTTTCCTCTAGTCTCTCCCAGTCACCACATTTGATCAAAAATTATCAAGATGGCCTTACAATGATGTCTGTCTGTTCCCTTAGCACTCGTTGGTGCCTTAAGTTGTTTCTTTAAAAATATAAAATGATACCCAAATCTTGACAGGTACACCATTTGTTTTGTAAAGTAATTTAACTTATGTTATTATGTGGTATTTCACTACTACTGTCGTTAGCCATTCAGACATATTTCATAGAAGGCAAGATTTTTAAGTTTGAATTGATTTGTAAGTTTTTAACATGATTTTAATGAGAAAGATTGATGATAATGTGTTGTCAAAGACAGATAGATGGTGGGGAATATTTGTACACTTTAGTACTGAATTTCTGATTATCTGTTGCTACTGAGAACACTTTGATAAGCATTTGATAAATGGTGAATTCCATAATATTGAAGAATCTAGAGTAGAAAATGAAACAGATCTACCAGCATACTGGATTAAGCATGAAAACCTGAGATTTAGTTTTTGTTGTTTTTTTGTTTGTTTGTTTTTTTGTAATTAGGTTTATGGAATGCGGTAGTTTTGTCCATGTTTATCTAGCATATCGTATACCTTCATGCTTACCCAGATGACTGTCAAATACAAAAGCTACCAAATAAGGAAATACATGATATAGTCAAGAACCTTCAGCTAAATTACAGGTTTTGCTTGCTTTTTTCTTTCTTAATTGGTGTTTTTGTTAGAGCTGCTAAAATGCTACCTTCTGTAGATGTTATCTTAAAACACTTCAGTTGCTTTTGAAGAATTACAATGTTAAAAGTGATTTGGTGTGAAGAACTACAGACTCTGCAAAGTAATCCCTGTTCCCAGATAGATATTTTAAGACAAGACTACAACAACAACATCAAAAACCATGACGTTATCTAACATTGTGATGTGAACATGGTATTAACTGACTTCAACTTAGAGCAAATGCTGTTGGTAAACCTACAGAGCAGTGTTGTACACATTTTCTTAATTAGATCTGAAGTAGTAGAGCTGTGCAAGTATTATACAGCATCTGGTAGAGCTGGTTAAATTTGTGTTTTAGAGATGTACTGTGTATGTCCAAGTGAGAATATTTTTTATGACTGTATTTGAATGCATGATATGAAATGCATACAAAATGCCAGAAGAGGATGGAGCGATTGGTGAGCCAGTTAGAGGTTCTGAAGGTGAAGTTGTCTTGTGTCCCCACAGAGGGGAGGATTAATCTCCTGACTGCAATGCATGAACACACTGTTGTCAGATGAGAAACTTTCCCAGTTATCTGAAGTATGGATTTGACCTACCTGATAAATGTCTGTGCTCTGATGCACTATTATCATACTTTAATGGAGGCCTGTTATGGATTTACAATGCAATTTCAGAGCGATCAGGGGCCATGTGTTCATACTACAATGAATTCTGAAAACTGAATAAGCAAAATGCAATGCTACAATGTAAAAATAGAAAAGAAAAAAAAAAAAAGCATGTATGTTTCAGTAGGTTAAAAAAAAAAAAGGAAAAAAAAAGTTTGGGATAAGTATGGAATTAAAGGCTTTTCCCACATTTTTCATTTTTTTCAACCAAAATATTTTTCTGACATAAAATATTATGATAAATTTTGACTTTAATTTCTTACCTTTAGGCCAGTTTTTAAACAAATTAATGCTATTTAGATGCAATGCCAAATAGATTTTTAAAAAATTAAATGTTTCAGCGTAACCTAAAGAAAAAGAAACGCTAAAAACTGCCAACACTTCAGATTCAAACTTTACATGCCACTTTCTTGCCAAAATTAGTGGTTAAATTAAACCTCAGTTTACGAATTCTTTAGAGATTCACCAAATGGGATACCTAATCATCATCATTCTAGTTTCTGCCATGTGAATTGGGGGAATCTTCATACACGAGTTGATTTTGATCAGCTCATGTGTCAAGTGATGACACGTAATGTGAAGGAAAGCACTACAGTATTTCCATAACATTTGTTTAAGTAGCTTATATGAACATCATAAAATGTATCAATTACTTTTTTTTTTGGTGACATTACTAAAAGGTAGTACAGACCTTATTATAGAAGCTGCAAGAATTGGGGAAGAGATCAAATAGTGAATTAAGTAGTGTACATACCATCATTACATTGATTGAAGATGCTACAGAAGAAGAAGAGTCCATAGGTTGCCATTAGTAATCTTACTGAAAGTCAGTCAGATGGGACTCATATTAAACAGATGTTTTCCAATCTGTGAAGCTGATTTGATCTTTCCAATGACAACTCGAGCCTTTTTTTTTTTTCCCTTTTTCCTTTTTCCATTGAAGAGGTAAAGGGCTACTGATTTGGCCTTTTATTTTCTCCCTTAAGGAAAATGCAAGACTAAACTTCTTGACATAAATGAATACTTACAAAATAACATAATAGACACAGAAATGTTAACCTCTGTATTGGATGTCTGTAGCAAGGTATTGGTAGCAGGAGAGCAGGTGGTGGCCTCCCTGAGAAGAAGTCGGGACTGTCCATGGTAGACATAGCTGGTTTCAATGGCCCCACCACAGGGCAAAGTTGAGCCCATCAGCCAAATTGTTGGTGCCTCTAAAAGCATTAAAGAGATGGCAAAATACTGCCTGTCAGAAGGAAGGGAATGGAAAATGGAAAATGAGAGGGGAGTTGCTCCAATTACTGTAGCAGAGATTTAACTGCAGCCCGTGGAAGAGACCATGTTGGAGCAGGTATTTCTCTGTAGCTTCTGGAGGGCCCCATGCCAGAGCAGGTGGATATTTCCTCCAGGAGCTGTTGCCTGTGAAATGCTTTAGCAGATTTATCCTGAAGGACTGCAGCCCATGGAGAGGACACATGGTGGAAGAGGGGAAAAGACTGAGGAGGAGGGAGCCGCACACAGGAGCTGGTGTGGACTGCCTACAGCCTCCATTCCCCATCCCCCTGTACTGCTCAGGGCAGGACAGGGAGAGGTAGAGGAGGCAAGAATGAAGCAGTGAAGGGAATGAAGTTGATCCAGTGGAAAAAAATGGGGAGAAGGCTTTGTTTTAATTTTTGGTTTTGTTTCTCACCTTCCAAAACTATTTTAATAGCAATAAATGAAAATGATTTTTTTCCAAGCTGAATATGTTTGGCTTGTGATAGTAATTGGTAAGTGATCTCCCTGTCTTTAGTTAATCCACAAGCTTTTCTATCTTACTTACCCCTGCTGTCCCCTTGATGAGGGGGAGTGAGAGAACAGCTGGGTGGGTGGGTGTCTGGCAGCTGGCCAAGGTCAACTGAACAACATCTAAAAGGCTTTTTTTTTTTTTTTTTTTTTTTAAGTCTGCATAAATTGTGGCTCTGTTTACAATTGTCCTGGTTTCAGTTAGGACAGAGTTAATTTTCCTCCTAGTAGCTGGCAGGGTGCTATGTTTTGGATTAGGATGAGAAGAGCACTGATAACATGCTGATGTTTTAATTGTTGTAGAGCAGTGCTTACACCAAGCCAAGGACTTTTCAGCTTCTCGCTCTGTCCTGCTAGCGAGCAGGCTAGGGATGCAGCAGGAGCTGGGAGGGGACAGACCCAGGACAGCTGACCCAAACTGGCCAAAGGGGTATTCCATACCATCCGATGTCATGCTGAACAATATATAGGGGTGGCTAGCCGGGGTGGGGGGAGGGGGCCGGCTGCTTGGGGATAGGCTGGGCATCGGTCAACGGGTGGTGAGCAATTGCATTGTGCATCACTTATTTCGTACACATTATTACTATTAATAATATTATTATTATTATTATTATTGTTATTATTATTTCCCTGTCTTAATAAACTGTCTTTATCTCAACTCACAGGCTTCACTTTCCCATTTCTCTCCCCCATCCCAGAGAGGGAGGGGGGAGGGTGAGCGAACGGCTGTGTGGTGTTTGGCTGCCAGCCGGGCTAAACCACAACAACAATATGAGACTATAATTTTGCTTTTGAATGAGCTTGCTCCTTCAGGCCCTTCTTTGGGGAAGTTTTAAAAAATGTGCCTGGCATGCTGTTACAGTTCTATTCATTTTCACATCTGTGTAAGTGATCTGGTTTTGCAGAAGTAGTTTATATTGCATAATATTTATACATAAATATACTGCATGTTGATTCATTTATATTCTTTAGCTTTTTGTGTTTGAGCCATTAAATACATGGTAGATGTAGTTTTGTCCCAAGTTGCTGCATTTAATATTTATCATCTATTCAGTGTAGCTATTCATGCTGTTTTAGTATGCGTTTGCAGTAAGCATCCATACCAAATAAATTTGCTCTTGAGCGTTTTACGCTTTTATTAAATATTCATTAAATGGGAGGCATGGTAGTCATGCGGTCCACTGCTTAGTGTATTGAAACCCTAGAAAATGCATTGTTTGTAATTTTTTTAAAACAAAACAAGCCGTGATTTTCCTCCTCTACTGAAACATGTTAGGATCCGGGGCTCTTAGTCTAGTGTTGGGTTCTGCACACAAGACTGAGAATTTTTAAGATCCAGAGAATGGGTACAACAAATTCTGTATGTCCTTAGAGTATATTTGCAGTAAGTCTCTTGACCTGCTGTTTCTGATGGACTTGGATGATAGATAGGTATTTTCTTGCTTCTCTATTGTTGGCTGTGCTAAAGGTAAAAATAAAGACTTTTGGACAGATTAAACAGACTAATTTTTGGCATCAGTCATGCAAATAAAATCTAGCTCACATTTCAATCAAGTTCAACAGGGGGTAAAATTTGTCCTAAGTGTAAGAAATTTATGCTTGATAAAAAGAAGTCAGGAAAAATGCCAAAGTTATTTTTAAAACCAGACTAATTTAACTGCTTTTTCTCTATGATAAGCCTTAGTCAGAACTCCTGTAAGAATGTAATTTTTGTCCAGAATGGAACCTGTGGGGAATAAAAGGCTTTCTCAGGATTACTGTTCTCCAGAAGCTTGGGAGGGTGAGATAGCAGTTATGTTGTAACCTTTCTTACCATGCAACTGTTTATATTCCTAAGCCTATATTTATCTGAGTTCCTCACTAGAAAGGTGATAGTGTTTGTCCATGGAGGTACCAGCTGTCTGAATATTACAGAACTAGAGAAGCATGGGTAGGATGTAGCATGTTTTCATGCTACATAGCACCTACTGTATATTTATTGTACATAAGAAATGGCCAATATAGGAAGCAGTCTGTATATTATGTATGATCATCTGCTTGTTGAAAGAGAGGGAACATCACTTAATCTGGAACTCAAGACTAGGGATTTTTGTTTGGTGTTTGTATCTTTTGAGAACACCTCTAGCAAAATAGAGGGGAAAACCCTCCTTAAGGGTGCTCGGAGAGGTGTTTGTTTATTTTTTAAAGTGTTTAATTACAAAATAGGCTTAGCTTGTTAAACCCAGGTGTGAATTTCCTTTTACAAATCCTGGTAGTTTTATTTAGGGTAAGATACTTCTGAAGCCTGATTTGGTCATTGTGTGGAGCATATTAGATAAGTAGAGGCTACTAGACCATTTTTAAAATTTATATATATATTAATATATTTGTAAGAATATTATTATATTCATTACCATTTTATGCTTAAATATATACACATATATAAAATGGTCTAATAGGATTTGCCTTCTGCTTCATTAAACAAACAAACAAAAAAACTCCAAATAACTGCATCAAACCAGTGAGATAACACCTCAAAATAATTGTAGACCATTAATTTTTAATGTTTTTATCAAAAAAAAAAGTTCAATAAAAATGTAATCACTGAAGTCCTATTTATCTGATTTTACAATGCTCTACTATTGAAAGTAAAATAGGCATTGCAAATACCTAGCATTTTTTTTTTTGTCCAGTCTGCTGTAGGGGGACCTAAGCAGATGAGACAGAACAACAGCAGACAGATATGCCTGGAGAATTTTCCTAAAACTATGTTCTCACACCTGCTTTTTGTCTGCTCTGTCATTAACTGTTCTATTCTGTTCTCTTTTAAATTCATGCTGTTATTATTTCCTTTACCTGTGTATTTATGTTTGGGTCTTGTGCTGATGGTATGACAGACTGGTGTTTGCAGCTATATTCTGGAGATTGAGTTTATAGCTCTTACATATTATGAAATCTGACATCCTCAGATTTTCATACCCGTACTATTACACTACTCCAACATTTACAGATTTCCATTGAATTCTTACTAGCATTTATTATTAACTAAACATAAACAAATCCTGACTTCGCGTATCTCCAAACGCTGTACACATTGTATAAGGTTGGTGTATATGTTTATCTGTAGGACTTCAGAGAAAACATAATCTCCATATATGTTGTTATACTTTTCTGATGAGGCTGAAAACTTAGCTTGTCCTTTTTGTGTTTCTTAATCACCTTTAGGATAAACTAAGAAATAACCTGTATGACACATGCATGCTAGTAAAAGTATATCTCAGAAAAACTATTTGTTTACTATTTCATCTTAACTTGTTGTTTGGCATGGTAGTAGGTGTAGGTTTGGATAAGTTATATTCTTAAATAAATGTTTCGTAGTTATTCAAGACCTTAGGCCAAAGCACTTTGAGATATCTAGGTTGATTCCTTTTGAGATGCTATGATTTTAGTGAGGGTGAGGAAAGAAAAGATCCAGGTTTTGACTGAAATAATGTTTTAGTTTGCATATTCTCCTAAATGCTATGTGCTTAGATGCATTCCAGATCACATTGCTGATGCAGTATATTTTCTAAGTTTAATTGTACCCATAAAGGTTCTGTAAGAAAATACTATGTTCATAGAAAATCTTAGTTATCTTTTTTACTTCATGTATTTTGTGTTTTAAATTAATTACTTTTTAATATAGTGCTTACAGTAATACTGTTGAATTAGCTGTATTAGCTATATAAAAATAATCCATGAAAACAGCTTTGTAGTAAGTGCCAATGATTCATTTATTTATTTATTTATTTATTTTTCCCCAGGAAAAGAAGAGTATATTGCAACGTTCAAGGGATCAGAATACTTCTGCTATGATTTATCTCAGAATCCCATACAAAGTAGCAGTGATGAAATAACTCTCTCATTTAAAACACTTCAGAGGAATGGACTGATGCTTCACACAGGAAAATCAGCTGATTATGTCAATCTTGCACTGAAAAATGGAGCTGTCTCCTTGGTCATTAATTTGGGCTCAGGGGCCTTTGAAGCACTGGTGGAACCTGTGAATGGGAAATTTAATGACAATGCCTGGCATGATGTGAAAGTAACCAGGAATCTGCGTCAGGTAACAGTACAATGGATACAAGAATAATTGACTGTTTTGAGTAAATGCTTGATGATTTGAAAATTGCATAGTGTCACATTGGATGTGTTGTAGGCATTTTATTAGTTCTTTATTTGCACAAGGAGGGATATTCCTGCCACACTTGAGCAGGGGCATATCTAGAAAGTTGTAGGGCAAGCAGCTGTCTGAATGAGACAGTATTACAGTTAGGTGTTTTAAGACTATAGGTATCACTATGGTGTTTCTCCAGTACATCTGTCTGCCCTTGCAGTCTTGCATTAGCCAAGGCTAAAAACTTTCCATGGGACATAAGTTACTCTAACTCCATTGCAATTCTTTAATTTAAAGAAATGTTTTATCTATTTTTTGTCGTTTAAGGAGTGAGCAGAAAATTGATTGTTGGATAAAGTTTATGCACTGTGTGGAGGCATCTTGTGTGTCATGCCACATTTACCTAAGCAGAAACAGCAAATATATATCCAGGAAATT